>NW_025899957.1:0-263553 GCF_022539505.1 Lolium rigidum | reverse complement strand
AATATATTATAACTAATGATTATTAATATTAATAATATATTATTATTCTATTATTATCACCTTATACCTATTATTATTATTATTATATATTATTATTATTATATATTATTATATATTATTATTATTATTATTATTATTATTATTATTAATTTATTTTTATTATAATATTATATTATATTTATATTTTATAGTATTAATAAATATTTATTATTATTATATTATATATATTATTTATTATTAGTTATATTAATATATTAATTATTATTATTATTTATTATTATTATTATTTAATATTTAAATATTATTTATTTATTATTATTATTATTATTATTATATTATTATTATTATTAATATTAATAATAATATTATTATTATTATTATTATATTAATAATAATATTATTATTAATAATATTAGTCACTGACCAACAATCACCAATGATCGCCTTCTTCTTCTTCCATCAACACCGTTGTCGTCATTCGTCACATTCTTCGTCGCTCATCGTTGTTGTTGCATCTTTATTTTGCAAAACAAAAATTCATTCATCATTCTGTCGTTTTTATGATTATCATCGAAAAGTCACAAATCACATCACTGAAAGGCGGTTTTGTTGTGTCATTGTTTTCGTGGAGTCACCGCGATGGTGCTGGTGTCTGGATGCAAGGTGATGGACTCGCAGATGGTAGAAGTCGCCTGGCCGGCGACGATGGCGTGGTGTATGGCATGGCTGGGTCATGATGATCTCTCTTGAAGATGGAGTCGGTAAAGACGAAGGCGGTAGCAACTTCTATGGCGGTGTGCGCTACGTATACGAGTCTCTGCTTGACTCGATGTGCTTCTCATCTGCTATTAATGGTTCGGGAAGGTATTTGGTTTTTGGTTGATGTGAGTTGGTGAATTATCACCCCTTCATCCTCTAGGTTTAGCTTATATGGCTTCTAGTTTGATCTTTGTATTGCTCTTGTAAGGTGTTGTGAATAATATAATAAAAAAGCCGCAGTGTATCCCTTGGATGCGGAAGGTCTGGAGCGATATTTCCCCCATTTCAAAAAAAAACCCACAAAATAGCGATCAATGTCGTGGATCTCGCATGTCAACGAGGAGGAACTTATACCCACTAGAAAATTTGTGAGAAAATGTTGGTCCTTGCACCAATTGATCTCGCTACCACACTCCACACACATAGCAGCCTCAGTCAGTTAAGAATAAGTGATGAATTGTCTCAACTTCGCTTTCAAAATTGACATTTGGTACGTCTGTCACCCAAGCCTTTTTATCTCTAAGTTGTCTTTGGTTGCAATCGAGTTATGTAAATGAACCGTAGTCCTCAGCCTCTTTGATTTTAGGAAAAATCTATAGTACGACTTATGCGCCGGCATCAACCCTTCTCTCCGTGCAGCGTTAAAATTTTGGTACTTTTCCCCTATAGGAGGGATGTCATGCATGCATGCGTGACTATAGAACGTCATACTTACATTATCATATTAATTGCCAAATTTGAATTTTTTAAAATGATTTATCTTCTAAACCGTAATTTCAATTAGTGATCCGTTTGTACCGTTAAGTCTCTGCCCCGACGTAGGGCTTCAAACTACTAGATCTCTTATTGTTATGTTTCCAAGATTTTTCTCGCGCCGCACTAGTTGCCGACATCAACAATTACTCTTAAATAATTGCACATGGCCACCAAAATAACTTTTACATTTTTCTAGACATTGCATTATTAAGCACATCTACAAAGGTGTGGTGTGTGATGACCCACAAGCTATAGGGGGATCGCAGAGGTCTTCGAGCGGGGTAGTAAAACCCAATTTATTGATTCGACACAAGGGGAGACAAAGAATACTTGAAAGCCTTAACAACGGAGTTGTCAATTCAGCCGCACTGGAAACAGACTTGCTCGCAAGAGTTTATCAAGAGTAACAGCTTTATAGCAGTAGCAGTAGTGAAATAACAAGCAGCAGAGTAACAGTAGACAGCAAGAGTGATTATAGTAAACAAGCAGGATTAAAATACCGTAGGCACGGGGACTGGATAACGGGCGTTGCATGGATGAGAGAAACTCATGTAACAATCAAGGTGGCATTTGCGTATAATAATAAAACGGTGTCTAAGTACAAAGCAATCAATAGGCATGTGTTCCAATTATAGTCGTACGTGCTCGCAATGAGAAACTTGCACAACATCTTTTGTCCTACCAGCCTGGTGGCAACCGGGCCTCAAGGGAATCTATCGGATATTAAGGTACTCCTTTAATAGAGTACCGGAGCAAAGCATTAACACTCCGTGAACACATGTGATCCTCACATCACTACCATCCCTCCGGTTGTCCCGATTCGCCACTTCGGGCCATTGGTTCCTGACAATGACATGTGTATACAACTTGCGTGTAAGACCATAAACAATGAATATCATGATGAAATAATAACATGTTCAGATCTGAGATCATGGCACTCGGCCCTAGTGACAAGCATTAAGCATAACAAGTTGCAACAATATCATCAAAGTACCAATTACTGACACTAGGCACTATGCCCTAACAATCTTATACTATTACATGACCAATCTCATCCAATCCCTACCATCCCCTTCAGCCTACAACAGGGGAATTACTCACACATGGATGGGGGAAACATGGCTGGTTGATGGAGAGGCGTCGGTGGTGATGGTGGCGATGATCTCCTCCAATTCCCCGTCCCGGCGGAGTGCCGTAACGGAGACTTCTGGCTCCCGAGACGGAGTTTCGCGATGTGGCGGCGTTCTGGAGGGTTTCTGGCGACTTCGACTTCTCCCGTGCGTTTTTAGGTCGAGGGCGATAAGTAGTCCGAAGGAGGGCGTCGGAGGCCGACCGAGGGGGCCACACGCTAGGGCCGCGCGCCCCCCTCCTGGGCCGCGCCGCCCTAGGGTGTGGGGCCCTCGGCCTCCACCCGACTTGCCCTTCCGGCTCCGTGAGTCTTCCGGGAAAATAGGGCCTTCCGTATAAATTCCGAGGTTTTTCCCGAAAGTTGGATTTCTGCACAAAAACGAGACACTGTAACAGCTTCGCCGAAAACAGCGTTAGTCCGTGTTAGTTGCATCCAAAATACACAAATTAGAGGCAAAACAATAGCAAAAGTGTTCGGGAAAGTAGATACGCTTTGGACGTATCAACTCCCCCTAAGCTTAGCTTATTGCTTGTCCTCAAGCAATTCAGCTTAACAACCGAGCGATAAAAGAACTTTCACGAACACATTTGTTCATATGATGTAAATATTCTCATGCTATGGCTAACACTTAGGCAGCTCATAATAAGATACATGCAAATAAGATCATCTAATAGCTATGTCAATCATGGAAAGGTACCAACAATTAATAATAAGCATCATGAATCATGTATATAAGCAGGATTGCAATGTTCATAAAAGAGTATGATAGAGTGGTATCTCGCTTGCCCATATTTGATCAAGAAAACATAAATGCTCGTGCACCTCCAAGTTCATAGAAAGACTAGAAATAGTGATTGTCAAAGATAAAAGCATCAAAGTTATACCACAATCAATCATATTTTGAGACAAGCATATTACACTAAGAATGACAAGCTTGTGCTCTCAAGAAAGTGCTCAAAGAAAGGATGGAGACACAACATAAAAGTAAAAGATTGACCCTTCGCAGAGGGAAGCAGGGATTAACATGCGCTAGAGCTTTTCATTTTTAAAACAGGAGTAAAATTGTTTTGAGAGGTGTTTGTTGTTGTCAACGAATGGTAATGGGTACACCAACTACCTCGCCAACCGGACTTTCAAGAGCGGCTCCCATGAAGGACGTTATCTCTACCAAGCAAGGTAGATCATCCCTCTTCTCTTTTGTTTACACACGTATTTTAGTTTTATTATGGGTGACACTCCCCCAACCTTTGCTTACACAAGCCATGGCTAACCGAATCCTCGGGTGCCTTCCATCAATCACATACCATGGAGGAGTGTCTATTTGCAAAATTAAGTTGCTTACCGATGAATCAGAGCAAAACATGTGAAGAGAATTATTAGTGAAAGTTGATTAATTGGGGTCGGGAACCCCATTGCCAGCTCTTTTTGCAAAATTATTGGATAAGCGGATGTGCCACTAGTCCATATGAAAGTCCGTCAAGAGTAAATGACAAGGTTGAAAGTTAAACACCACATACTTCCTCATGAGCTATGAAACATTAACACAAATTGAGAAGCATTTTGAAGGTTTAAAGGTAGCGCATGAGAATTTACTTGAATGGTTTGAAATGCCATGCATAGGTATTTATGGTGGACACTCGGAATAACTTGGTTTTCATGTGTTTGGAAGCACGAGCAGCGTTCCCGCTCAGCACAAGTGAAGGCTAGCAAAAGACTAGGGAGCGACAAATCAAGAGAGCAAGAATCGTCATAATCATGCTTGCGGCAAAATAAATTAACCGAGGCATAAAAGTGATACAAGAACTCAAGCAATGTAAATCATCGAGGCTTAATTGACTTTTGTTCACTCATATGCATGCGTGAGCATGTGCCAAGTTAATTCAAACGAATTATTCAGAGGAGGATACCACAATATCATACCTATTTATGAATAAAACAATGCAAGCAAACATCCATGACATGCTACTCATATTAATAAATTGGAGCTAAACATGAGAGATCATGAACTACTAGACTTTCTTAAATGACATATACCTCACATGAACCAACTAAGCATGCTCACATGGATGAGTATATGTACAAAAATGAAAACAAATAGAGTTCATACCAGCCTCTCACCACAATCGATTGTCGAATATCGTCATTATTGCCTTTTCACTTGTGTAGCTTGGATAATATGAAATGAAAACCACGCTCCAGCCACCGAAGACCATTGAACTCATAATGAACTTTACAAAACCAAAGAAGAACAGCAAATATTTTTGGTGTTTTCGAATTTGAGAACAAGAATAAAAGGAAACAAGCAAACAAAGCAAAATCTTTTGGGTTTTCTTATAGCAAACTAGCAATAGCAAATAAAGCGAAACAAATGCAAGAAACCAAAATAAACAAGTGGTGAAGAGAAACAACAGAAATATTTTTGGTCTTTTTGTGTTTTAGGAAAGAAACAAAGCAAGAACAAGAAATGGCAAACTAAAAGAAACACAGAAAAGCAAGATGGCAGAAATCTGCCAAAACTTGACAAGAAGACAAGAATCGATTTTAAAGAAATTCTTAAGCTGCTCAACTTCGAAAAGTGTTCAACTAATAAAAGTTAGATAACAACCTGGGGAACATGCACAAAAATTGGCAGCTCAAAATAACGTTCTGGCTGTGCGCACGAATTTTTTTAGTAACAAGTCCAGAATCTGTTTTCAGGCAAAGCACTTCCCCAAATATCATCTCCCTCTCATTAGAAAACCACTCAAAGAAACTAAACAAGTATGTACAAGTATCCAAAGCAACCATAATATGCAAAGAATGAGTGATGCCTAGTATACCTCCCCCAAGCTTAGGATTTTGGCCTATGTGGAGTTCAACCCCAAATGAGGGTCCGGGTTCCACATCGAGTGGATCATACATGGCGTAGTCATAATAGAGTACTTATGTCTACGTTCCCCCTCCTTTCCCGTAGGGACGCTGTTGGGCCTCCAAGTGCAGAGGTTTGTAGAACAGCGAAGCAAGTTTCCCTTAAGTGGATTACCCAAGGTTTATCGATCTCAGGGAGGAAGAGGTCAAAGATATCCCTCTCATGCAACCCTGCAACCACAAAGCAAGAAGTCCCTTGTGTCCCCAACACACCTAATAGGTGCACTAGTTCGGCGAAGAGATAGTGAAATACAGGTGGTATGAATAAGTATGAGCAGTAGCAACGGTGCCAGAAAAGTGCTTGGCGTGTAGTTGATGGTGGTGGTATTGCAGCAGTAGTAACGCAGTAAAACAGTAAACAAGCAGTAGTAATGTAGCAGTAGTAACTCAGCAGTATTTAGGAACAAGGCCTAGGGATTACACTTTCACTAGTGGACGCTCTCAACATTGATCACATAACAGAATAGATAAATGCATACTCTACACTTTTGTTGGATGATGAACACATTGCGTAGGATTACACGAACCCTCAATGCCGGAGTTAACAAGCTCCACAATAATGCTCATGTTTAAGTAACCTTTAGTGTAAGATAGATCAACGCTACTAAACCAAGTACTAGCATAGCATGCACACCGTCACCTTCATGCATATGTAGGAGGAATAGATCACATCAATATTATCATAGCAATAGTTAACTCCATAATCTACAAGAGATCATGATCATAGCATAAACCAAGTACTAACACGGTGCACGCACTGTCACCTTTGCACACATGCGGGAGGAATAAACTACTTTAATAACAAATCACTAGAGTAGCACATAGATAGTAGTGATACAAACATCGGATGAATCTCAATCATGTAGGGCAGCTCATGAGATCATTGTATTGAAGTACATGGAGAGAGATTAACCACATAGCTACCGGTACAGCCCCGAGCCTCGATGGAGAACTACTCCCTCCTCATGGGAGCAGCAGCGGTGATGAAGATGGCGGTGGAGATGGCAGCGGTGGCGATGGAGATGGCAGCGGTGTCGATGGAGAAGCCTTCCGGGGCACTTCCCCGCTCCGGCAGGGTGCCGGAACGAGTTCGTCCCCCGAATTGGAGTTTCGTGACGGTGGCGGCGCCCCGGAGTCTTTCCGGAGTTTCGTCAATTGGTATCGGGTTTTCTGATCCAGGGGCTTTATATAGGCGAAGAGGCGGCGCGAGAGGGCTGACAGGGGGCCACACCATAGGGCGGCGCGGCCCCCTCTCGGCCGCGCCGGCCTAGGGTTTGGTGGCCCCGTGGCCCCCTCCGGTCCTTCCCGGGTGTTCTGGATGCTTCCGATGAAAATAGGAACTTTGGCGTTGATTTCGTCCGATTCCGAGAATATTTCGTTACTAGGATTTCTGAAACCAAAAACAGCAGAAACGAGAACCGGCACTTCGGCATCTTGTTAATAGGTTAGTTCCGGAAAATGCACGAATATGATATAAAGTGTGCATAAAACATGTAGATAACATCAATAATGTGGCATGGAACACAAGAAATTATCGATACGTTGGAGACGTATCAGCATCCCCAAGCTTAGTTCTCGCTCGTCCCGAGCAGGTAAAACGATAACAAAGATAATTTCTGGAGTGACATGCCATCATAAACTTGATCATACTATTTGTACAGCATATGTAGAGAATGCAGCGATCAAAACAATGGTAATGACATGAGTAAACAACTGAATCATATAGCAAAGACTTTTCATGAATAGCACTTCAAGACAAGCATCAATAAGTCTTGCATAATAGTTAACTCATAAAGCAATAATTCAAAGTAAAGGTATTGAAGCAACACAAAAGAAGATTAAGTTTCAGCGGTTGCTTTCAACTTGTAACATGTATATCTCATGGATAATTGTCAATGCAAAGCAATATAACAAATGCAATATGCAAATATGTAAGAATCAATGCACAGTTCACACAAGTGTTTGCTTCTTGAGGTGGAGAGAAATAGGTGAACCGACTCAACAATGAAAGTAAAAGAATGGTCCTTCAAAGAGGAAAGCATCGATTGCTATATTTGTGCTAGAGCTTTGATTTTGAAAACATAAAGAGAGCATAAAAATAAAGTTTTGAGAGGTGTATGTTGTTGTCAACGAATGGTAGCGGGTACTCTAACCCCCTTGCCGGACAAACCTTCAAAGAGCGGCTCCCATTTTATTTTATTTTTGGATGGCACTCCTTCCAACCTTTCTTTCACAAACCATGGCTAACCGAATCCTCGGGTGCCTGCCAACAATCTCATACCATGAAGGAGTGCCTTTTTATTTTAGTTTTATTATGATGACACTCCTCCCAACCTTTGCTTACACAAGCCATGGCTAACCGAATCCTTCGGGTGCCGTCCAACAATCACATACCATGGAGGAGTGTCTATTTTTAGTTTGTTAATTTGGGACTCGGGAATCCCATTGCCAGCTCTTTTTGCAAAATTATTGGATAAGCGGATGAAGCCACTAGTCCATTGGTGAAAGTTGCCCAACAAGATTGAAAGATAAACACCACATACTTCCTCATGAGCTATAAAACATTGACACAAATAAGAGGTAATAAATTTTGAATTGTTTAAAGGTAGCACTCAAGCAATTTACTTTGGAATGGCGGGAAAATACCATGTAGTAGGTAGGTATGGTGGACACAAATGGCATAGTGTTGGCTCAAGTATTTGGATGCATGAGAAGTATTCCCTCTCGATACAAGGTTTAGGCTAGCAAGGTTGTTTGAGGCAAACACAAGGATGAACTAGTACAGCAAAACTCACATAAAAGACATATTACAAGTATTATAAGACTATACATCGTCTTCCTTGTTGTTCAAACACCTTGCTAGAAATTATCTAGACCTTAGAGAGACCAATTATGCAAACCAAATTTTAGCATGCTCTATGTATTCTTCACTAATAGGTGCAAAGTATATGATGCAAGAGCTTAAACATGAGCACAACAATTGCCAAGTATCACATTACCCAAGACATTATAGCAAATTACTACATGTATCATTTTCCAATTCCAACCATATAACAATTTAACGAAGAGGAAACTTCGCCATGAATATTATGAGCTAAGAACACATGTGTTCATATGAACCAGCGGAGCGTGTCTCTCTCCCACACAAGCATGATGTAATCCAATTTATTCAAACAAAAACAAAAACAAAAGCAAACAAACAGACGCTCCAAGAAAAAGCACATAAGATGTGATGGAATAAAAATATAGTTTCGGGGGAGGAACCTCGATAATGTTGTCGATGAAGAAGGGGATGCCTTGGGCATCCCCAAGCTTAGACGCTTGAGTCTTCTTGATATATGCAGGGGTGAACCACCGGGTGCATCCCCAAGCTTAGAGCTTTCACTCTCCTTGATCATAGTATATCATCCTCCTCTCTTGACCCTTGAAAACTTCCTCCACACCAAACTCGAAACAACTCATTAGAGGGTTAGTGGACAATAAAAATTAACATGTTCAGAGGTGACACAATCATTCTTAACACTTCTGGACATTGCATAAAGCTACTGGACATCAATGGATCAAAGAAATTCATCCAACATAGCAAAAGAGGCAATGCGAAATAAAAGGCAGAATCTGTCAAAACAGAACAGTCCGTAAAGATGGATTTTATTAGGCCACCAGACCTGCTCAAACGAAAATGCTCAAATTGAATGAAAGTTGCGTACATATCTGAGGATCATGCTCGTAAATTGGCATAATTTTCTGAACTTCCTGCAGGGCAGTGGGCTCAGATTCGTGACAGCAAAGAAATCTGGAACTGCGCAGTAATCCAAATCTAGTACTTACTTTTCTATCAACGGCTTAACTTGGCACAACAAAACTCAAAACTAAGATAAGGAGAGGTTGCTACAGTAGTAAACAACTTCCAAGACACAAATATAAAACAAAGTACTGTAGCAAAATAACACATGGGTTATCTCCCAAGAAGTTCTTTCTTTTTAGCCGTTAAGATGGGCTCAGCGAATTTTAATGATGCACTCGCAAAAGATAGTATGTGAAGCAAAAGAGAGCATCAAGAGGCAAATTCAAAACATATTTAAGTCTAACATGCTTCCTATGCATAGGAATCTTGTAAATAAACAAGTTCATGAAGAGCAAAGTAACAAGCATAGGAAGATAAAACAAGTGTAGCATCAAAAATTTCAGCACATAGAGAGGTGTTTTAGTAACATGAAAACTTCCACAACCATATTTTCCTCTCTCATAATAACTTTCAGTAGCAACATGAGCAAACTCAACAATATAACTATCACATAAAGCATTCTTATCATGAGTCTCATGCATAAAATTATTACTCTCCACATAAGCATAATCAATTTTATTAGTAATAGCGGGAGCAAATTCAACAAAGTAGCTATCATTATTATTCTCATCAAGTGTAGGAGGCATAGTATCATCAAAGAAAATTTTTTCCTCAATGCTTGGGGGACTAAAAATATCATGAAAACCAGCTTCCCCAAGCTTAGAACTTTCTATATCATTATCAACAATGGTGTTCGAAGCGTTTATACTAATATTACTACCAGCATGCAAATAAGGTTCCATAGGTTTTTTAATTTTCGCACCAAACAATCCATGTTTTAATTCAGGAAATAGAATAAGAAGCTCACTGTTGTCCATTATGCCAAACTAGTGTAAACAAGAAACAAAAAGATGCAATTGCAGGATCTAAAGGAAATAGCTTTGAGCACACACACGACGGCGCCGGAAAAATACTTTACCTGGGACCGTAGTATGAGAGCCTTTTACCTTTCCTCCCCGGCAACGGCGCCAGAAAAGTGCTTGATGTCTACGGGAGCTTCTATTCTTGTAGACAAGTGTTGGGCCTCCAAGAGCAGAGGTTTGTAGAACAGCAGCAAGTTTCCCTTAAGTGGATTACCCAAGGTTTATCGATCTCGGGGAGGAAGAGGTCAAAGATATCCCTCTCATGCAACCCCGCAACCACAAAGCAAGAAGTCCCTTGTGTCCCCAACACACCTAATAGGTGCACTAGTTCGGCGAAGAGATAGTGAAATACAGGTGGTATGAATAAGTATGAGCAGTAGCAACGGTGCCAGAAAAGTGCTTGGCGTGTAGTTGATGGTGGTGGTATTGCAGCAGTAGTAACGCAATAGAAACAAGAAACAAGCAGTAGTAATGTAGCAGTAGTAACTCAGCAGTATTTAGGAACAAGGCCTAGGGATTACACTTTCACTAGTGGACGCTCTCAACATTGATCACATAACAGAATAGATAAATGCATACTCTACACTTTTGTTGGATGATGAACACATTGCGTAGGATTACACGAACCCTCAATGCCGGAGTTAACAAGCTCCACAATAATGCTCATGTTTAAGTAACCTTTAGTGTAAGATAGATCAACGCTACTAAACCAAGTACTAGCATAGCATGCACACTCGTCACCTTCATGCATATGTAGGAGGAATAGATCACATCAATATTATCATAGCAATAGTTAACTCCATAATCTACAAGAGATCATGATCATAGCATAAACCAAGTACTAACACGGTGCACGCACTGTCACCTTTGCACACATGCAGGAGGAATAAACTACTTTAATAACAAATCACTAGAGTAGCACATAGATAGTAGTGATACAAACATCAGATGAATCTCAATCATGTAGGGCAGCTCATGAGATCATTGTATTGAAGTACATGGAGAGAGATTAACCACATAGCTACCGGTACAGCCCCGAGCCTCGATGGAGAACTACTCCCTCCTCATGGGAGCAGCAGCGGTGATGAAGATGGCGGTGGAGATGGCAGCGGTGGCGATGGAGATGGCAGCGGTGTCGATGGAGAAGCCTTCGGGGGCACTTCCCCGCTCCGGCAGGGTGCCGGAACAGAGTTCTGTCCCCCGAATTGGAGTTTCGTGACGGTGGCGGCGCCCCTGGAGTCTTTCTGGAGTTTCGTCAATTGGTATCGGGTTTTCTGATCCAGGGGCTTTATATAGGCGAAGAGGCGGCGCAGGAGGGCTGACAGGGGGGCCACACCATAGGGCGGCGCGGCCCCCCCTCTGCCGCGCCGGCCTAGGGTTTGGTGGCCCCGTGGCCCCCTCTCGGTCCTTCCCGGGTGTTCTGGATGCTTCCGATGAAAATAGGAACTTTGGCGTTGATTTCGTCCGATTCCGAGAATATTTCGTTACTAGGATTTCTGAAACCAAAAACAGCAGAAAACAGGAACGGGCACTTCGGCATCTTGTTAATAGGTTAGTTCCAGAAAATGCACGAATATGATATAAAGTGTGCATAAAACATGTAGATAACATCAATAATGTGGCATGGAACACAAGAAATTATCGATACGTTGGAGACGTATCAGGGGTACGTCGCGAGGAGTCACAGCCGCCTCTGCGGGGCGGAGAACACCAGAGAGAAAAGAGCTCTCCGGCGGGCAGGAATCCGCCGGGGAAATTCCCTCCCGGAGGGGGAAATCGACGCCATCGTCACCGCCATCGAGCTGGACATCATCTCCATCACCATCGCCATCATCTTCATCATCATCACCGCCGTCTCCACCGCTGCACCTCGTCACCGCTGTAGCAATTTGGGTTTGATCTTGATTGTTTGATAGGGGAAACTCTCCCGGTGTTGATTTCTACTTGTTATTGATGCTATTGAGTGAAACCGTTGAACCAAGGTTTATGTTCAGATTGTTATTCATTATCATATCACCTCTGATCATGTTCCATATGATGTCTCGTGAGTAGTTCGTTTAGTTCTTGAGGACATGTGTGAAGTCTAAATGTTAGTAGTGAAGTATGGTTGAGTAGTATTCAATGTTATGATATTTAAGTTGTGGTGTTATTCTTCTAGTGGTTTCGTGTGAACGTCGACTACATGACACTTCACCTTTATGGGCCTAGGGGAATGCATCTTGTACTCGTTTGCCAATTGCGGGGTTGCCAGAGTGACAGAAACCTGAGCCCCCGTTGGTATATCGATGCAGGAGGGATCGCAGGATCTCAGAGTTTAAGGCTGTGGTTAGATTTATCTTAATTACTTTCTTGTAGTTGCGGATGCTTGCAAGGGGTATAATCACAAGTATGTATTAGTCCTAGGAAGGGAGGTACATTAGCATAGGTTCACCCACACAACACTTATCAAAAGAATGAAGATTAATTAGCCGTATGTAGCGAAAGCACTAGACTAAAATCCCGTGTGTCCTCGAGAACGTTTGGTCATTATAAGTAAACAAACAGGCTTGTCCTTTGTGCTAAAAAGGATTGGGCCACTCGCTGCAATTGTTACTCTCGCACTTTACTTACTCGTACTTTATTCATCCGTTACATCAAAACCCCCGAATACTTGTCTGTGAGCATTTACAGTGAATCCTTCATCGAAACTGCTTGTCAACACCTTCTGCTCCTCGTTGGGATCGATATTCTTACTTATCGAAGATACTGCGATACACCCCCTATACTTGTGGGTCATCAGCCCTCGAGTAGGTAAACAATAACAAAGATAATTTCTGAAGTGACATGCTATCATAATCTTGATCATACTATTGTAAAGCATATGAGATGAATGCAGCGATTCGAAGCAATGATGAAGATAACGAGTAAACAAATGAATCATATAGCAAAGACTTTTCATGAATAATACTTTCAAGACAAGCATCAATAAGACTTGCATAAGAGTTACTCATAAAGCAATAGATTCAAAGTAAAGGTATTGAAGCAACATAAAGGAAGATATCAGTTTCAGCGGTTGCTTTCAACTTCAACATGTTTATCTCATGGATAATTGTCAACACAAAGTAATATAACAAGTGCAATAAGTAAACATGTAAGAATCAATGCACACAGTTGATAGAAGTGTTTGCTTCTGGGATAGAAAGAATAGGCAAACTGACTCAACAATAAAGTAGAAGATAGGCCCTTCGCAGAGGGAAGCATTGATTACTATATTTGTGCTAGAGCTTTTCATTTTGAAAACAAGAAACAATTTTGTCAACGGTAGTAATAAAGCATATGTGTTATGTATAAGATATCCTATAAGTTGCAAGCCTCATGCATAGTATACCAATAGTGCTCGCACCTTGTCCTAATTAGCTTGGATTATCATTGCATAGCATATGTTTCAACCAAGTGTCACAAAGGGGTACCTCTATGCCGCCTGTACAAAGGTCTAAGGAGAAAGCTCGCATTGGATTTCTCGCTTTGGGTTATTCTCAACTTAGACATCCATACCGGGACAACATAGACAACAGATAATGGACTCCTCTTTAATGCATAAGCATTCAACAACAATTAAAATTCTCATAAAAGATTGAGGATTGATTGTCCAAACTGAAACTTCCACCATGAATCATGGCTTTAGTTAGCGGCCCAATGTTCTTCTCTAACAGTATGCATACTCAAACCATTTGATCATGAAAATCGCCCTTACTTCAGACAAGACGAACATGCATAGCAACTCACATGATATTCAACAAAGGTAATAGTTGATGGCGTCCCCATAAACATGGTTACCGCTCAACAAGCAACTTATTAAGAAATAAGACACATAAGTACATATTCTTCACCACAATAGTTTTTAAGCTATTTGTCCCATGAGCTATATATTGCAAAGACAAAGAATATAAATTTTAAAGGTAGCACTCAAGTAATTTACTTTGGAATGGCGGAGAAATACCATGTAGTAGGTAGGTATGGTGGACACAAATGGCATGGTTATTGGCTCAAGGATTTGGATGCACGAGAAGAATTCCTCTCAATACAAGGCTAGGCTAGCAAGGTTGTTTGAAGCAAACTCAAGTATAAAAGGTGCAGCAAAGCTCACATATGAACATATTGTAACTATTATAAGACTTTACATTGTCTCCTTGTTGTTCAAACACCTCAACCAGAAAATATCTAGACTCTAGAGATCAATCATGCAAACCAAATTTTAACAAGCTCTATGTAGTTATTCATTAATGGGTACAAGGTACATGATGCAAGAGCTTAAACAAGATCTATATGAGCACAACAATTTCCAAGTATCACATTATTCAAGACATTAAACCATTTACCACATGCGGCATTTTCCGTTTCCAACCATATAACAATGAATGAAATAGTCCAACTTTCGCAATGAACATTAAAGATAAAGCTAAGAACATATGTGTTCATACGAAACAGCGGAGCGTGTCTCTCTCCCAAACAAATAATGCTAGGATCCGATTTTATTCAAACAAAAACAAAAACAAACAGACGCTCCAAGTAAAGCACATAAGACGTGACGGAATAAAAATATAGTTTCACTAGAGGAACCTGATAAGTTGTCGATGAAGAAGGGATGCCTTGGGCATCCCCAAGCTTAGACGCTTGAGTCTTCTTAAAATATGCAGGGATGAACCACGGGGGCATCCCCAAGCTTTGACTTTTCACTCTTCTTGATCATATTGTATCATCCTCCTCTCTTGACCCTTGAAAACTTCCTCCACACCAAACTCGAAACAAACTCATTAGAGGGTCGAGTGCATAGTTCATATATTCAGAGGTGACATAATCATTCTTAACACTTCTGGACATTGCACAAAGCTACTGAAAGTTAATGGAACAAAGAAATCCATCAAACATAGCAAAACAGGCAATGCGAAATAAAAGGCAGAATCTGTCAAAACAGAACAGTTCGTAAAGACGAATTTTAAAGTGGCACCAGACTTGCTCAGATGAAAATGCCCAAATTGAATGAAAGTTGCGTACATATCTGAGGATCACGCACGTAAATTGGCAGATTTTTTTGATTTTTCTACAGAGACTACTGCTCAAATTCGTGACAGCAAGAAATCTGTTCCTGCGCAGTAATCCAAATCTAGTATTGGCTTTACTATCAAAGACTTTACTTGGCACAACAATGCAATAAAATAAAGATAAGGAGAGGTTGCTACAGTAGTAACAACTTCCAAGACTCAAATATAAAATAAAGTGTAGAAGTAAAATAATGGGTTGTCTCATAAGCGCTTTTCTTTAACGCCTTTCAGCTAGGCGCAGAAAGTGTGAATCGTATTGTCAAGAGACGAAGCATCAACAACATAATTTGTTCTAATAATAGAATCATAAGGTAACTTCATTCTATTTCTAGGGAAGTGTTCCATACCTTTCTTGAGAGGAAATTGATATTTAATAGGGATTTCTATTTTCGTGCCCTCCGGTCCTTAGTTGTACTCAGTTTTCCCCAGCTCCTTAGTTTTTCCTCAGTTTTCCCCAAGCCCTTGTTTGAAACCCGCAGAAGCAGCTCAGACGGCAGGATTCCCGTTTAGTTGACCGTTCTGTCACGTGTGGGGCCGCGTCTTGTGGGGCCGAGTCGTGTGGGCCCGCGTCGCGTGGGGCTGGTAGAAAGGGCCCGCGTGGGACAGGACGAGAAGCGTTTGGTTGCACGTGAGCGGGAGCTGGGTTCTGTCTCTCTCGGCCCCAAATTGGCATCCCTATTAAGTGCACCTTTTTCCCCTCTTTCTCTCTGTCCTTTTCACCAAATTAGTATAAAATCTAGAGAAGCTTGCATTTCTGACTTTCTTCAATTATTTGTGCCTTTTGGCCCTCGTTGTTTGCCCAATATGGCAGCAAATCTAGTACTCCCTCCGGTTCATATGTATGTAGTTAAATCTAGAAGCAAATCTCCGGGATAATGTACGATAAATTCACAGTCATAGTAAATCAAGAAAACTAAGTACGGCCAACAAAATATAGTAGACTAGGGATAGATAATCCCTAGATAATATGGATAGATAATAGGCTGCATACACAGCAGCCAACATAGTAACGAGGTTCTTCACAGAGCACCATCATACTAACATAACAACAAGGGATCCCTAGCTAACAACAAAGGGATCCCAACAACAAACTAGGAGGCAGCAGCAGCAGCGAAGACACGTCCGGGACTCCGCCTACCCCATCCGGCTCTCCCTCCACTTGTTGCTCTTGCTCCCCTTGGGAGCCTTGGGCTTGAGCGGAGGCATGCGCCCGGCGGAGATCTCCACCCGCCGGAAGCTGCGGAGGTGCATGCCGAGCGCCCCGTGCTTGGCGCGGAAGGAGTGGACGTTCACCGTCGTGCCGACCTTGGGGAAGGTGTTGCTGATGTTCTCGGCATGCGTGACGAGGCGGTTGAAGTCCGTGGCGCCGAGTCTCCCGGTGCGGAAGGGCACTCGTACACCTCCTTGGCGAAGTAGGAGATGTATCGGCCGACCTGCAGCCTCCGCAGCACTCGGCGAGTCTTGACGTCCTCCTCGCTCTTCGTCGCTGCCGACGTCGCTGCCGGACATCCGATCCATATCAAACGAGAAACTAGTGAATGAGTTGCAACGATGACTAACGTACATGATAACAAAGTTAAGAAAAACGAGTCAGCCTCGGTTAGAGTGGACATGATTATATATCTACAGGGGAAGGGGTAAGCGAACTAAAGCTCATGCACAACAGATTTGTACACAGCAATGGTTCGCTGAACCCTCCCTGTAAAAATTTGTGCCCAACCATTCATCATAGGCAAAGAAACAGATTCTAGATCTGAACTAGATCTGAACTTGAACACATTCGAGATTATTTGCAAAATTAAACGGTTGATATCTTTTGATTAGTGCATAAAATAACCGATTGAGATCCCATGATTACTTGCATAAATTAACTGATTGAGATCCAATATTACTTGCATAAATTAACCGAACAGCCGAACCCCAAATCAAGAAGTGATCAAAACAAAATGGAATAAAATCGGCGCAAATATTAGCCCAATACCGATCCATCTACAGATCCATCTACACCAGCAAAAATAGGGTTCAAAAAGGAATGGGGAACAAAAAAGGAAGCAAACCGTAGTTACCTCGTTCCATGGGTCCTCCAGGGAGGTGTCGTAGGGGTTCGGGGGCGGGACGTACGGCACGGGGTCGTAGGGGTCCCATCCCGCCGGGATCTGACCGCCACCGGCGGCAGCAGCCTCCGATGCACCGGCGGCGGCGGCGGCGGCGGCGGCGTCGTCCGTCGAGGGACGGGGCCGAAGATGGAGGCGTCGCGCTTCGAGCCAACCTCGACGATGGGATTGGCATTCTCCTTGTCCATCTCTCCGGCGGAGGAAGAGGAAGAGGAAGAGGGAGAGGGAGAGGGTTTTTGCTTTGGAGAAGATGATGGGACGTGGGAGAGAGTTGGCGATGCGTGAGCGAGTGAGAGTGACGAGAGACGAGTGGGAGGAGGCGTCTATAAAGGCGAGGGGTGGTTAATGCGACCCGCGTCCTACGCGTGCACAGGTGCACGTCCGCACGTCTTGGACTTCGCAACGCGACACGCGTCCACGATTGCACGTCTCGACTTCTCCACCGCGACCCGCGTCTACGCGTCAACAATTGCACGTGTCCTCGAGTCTAACCCCGGAAATTTAGATATACTCAGGTATACCCTCGAGTCTTATACTAGCATTTTTTGTGTGCTCAATTTTCCCCTCGAGTGCTAATATCGGCTAGTGCAATATACTCAGTTTTACCCTCAAGTGGCTGGTCAACAGAGAGTCAACAAATGGGATTAACTAGTTAAATGAGTCATTTAATGTGCAAAAAAATCCTAAAAAGAGTGGCACTTACTCATGGAGTCTTTACCACAAATTGACACTTCTCAAATCATAGATAAATCATAGATAAATCAAGTTTTACCACAAATTGCCACTTCTCAAATCACCTAGTAGCTATGAAGGTGCATGGTTTTCCACAATAAGCCCTTCCCAAAACAGCTTCCCCCAAATCATACTTTGTCTAAATGAGGCCACAATTCTCACACTCGATGTATATTGGTATTGCAAATAGTTTGAGGTAGGCCAAGATGGGTTTCATTGTACAAAACACGCATTTTCCATTTTTTAAATCTCATATTTGAATCCCTTAGTCTATTTACTACTCAGGTGCCCTTGGTTTCTTGATAGTACTCAGTTTTGCCCTCTCTCTTCACAAATTCTCGCAGACGTGCATCATCGCTCTGATTGGTCTAGCCCATGTCACGCGGATCGTGCCCACCGACCGTTGATCGTATGATATAGGGAACGGGCAGGATAACCCCTCTCTCTCTCGGTTGGCGGTTAATTAGCTTGCTGAAGGGCGGTTTTCTGTATTATTTTTCACGCGCTAAAAATTATAAACTGTTTTAGGCGTTATTTTTCACGCAAAAAATGATAAACCATCACCGATTTGTTGTTACCATTACTTTTCACGCAAAAAAAATGATAAACCATCACCGATTTGTTGTTGCCATTACTTTTCACGCAAAAAATTGATAAACCATCAACAATTTGTTGTAGCCATTACTTTTCACGCAAAAAAAATGATAAACCATCACCGATTTGTTGTTGCCATTACTTTTCACGCAAAAAATGATAAACCATCAACAATTTGTTGTAGCCATTACTTTTACGCAAAAAATGATAAACCATCAACAATTTGTTGTTGCCATTACTTTTACGCAAAAAATGATAAACCATCAACAATTTGTTGTTGCCATTACTTTTCACGCAAAAAATATGATAAACCATCACCGATTTGTTGTTGCCATTACTTTTCACGCAAAAAATGATAAACCATCAACAATTTGTTGTAGCCATTACTTTTCACGCAAAAAATGATAAACCATCAACAATTTGTTGTAGCCATTACTTTTCACGCAAAAAAATGATAAACCATCAACAATTTGTTGTAGCCATTACTTTTCACGCAGAAAAAACCTAATTTGTTACAAAAGCTGGTTTCGATGAGACCTAACCAAGTTTGGCATACATGATGGCATACCTATAACAACAAGGAATATCTAAAAGGGAAAGTTTCAGAAAATTTAGGGTGAAAATGATGCCATACATGATGCTTGTTTTTCGAGGTTTTGACCTGAAAATCAATTGGGTATTGTAAAGGGAAATAAAAAGTTCGAAAAATGTAAAAACGAAACAATCTATCTATCTATGTATAGAAGATCAGCTGTATGAAATTTGAGGTTATTTAGAGAAGGTAGAAAAAATCACCTTGTTAGAAAAGCTGGTTTCAGCGAGACGAAACGGCATGCGCTTAAGCAAAGTGATTTTTTCGAACATCTCCAAATGACCCCAAATTTTCCATACATGATGCCATACGTGTAACAACAAGGAACCCTATCTAAAAAGTGTCAAAAAAGTTTGCCCAACCGTATAGCTCTATCAAAAAGAACCTCACCATGGCGCTAGTATAATTTTGGGATAGTTACAAACTTTCGTTACCTAACCTTCAACATGAAACTTGTTTCAAATTCATTTTGGCCTACAAGAAACAAATCCCAACTTGATTCGAGCACCACAGCCTCCAAACGATGCCGATGCCGATATCGGCATGGTCGAACGGCTATGCTCGCCGCCACTCGCTAGGTCAACGTCGGGATGCACCCTCAATCCCGTCCCCTCATTCGATCACTGACACACCAGAGATACCGCCGAGGCCAATGCCGAACGTACATGCTGATGCCAATGCCGATCATGCATGCACGCCGCTGTGGGCACGGCCACGCCGACCCGCTACGCTGGACGCCACAGACCGCCGCGAGATCTTTCCCTTCGCCACCACACTCTCCTAGCACCCACCTATACACGCCAGAAAGGAGAGACACTAGTTTTCTCTACATTGCTCGCGTTCGTGTCCGACACGGTCGGTCAAAGTTTTGAGGTGGTCGTCGATGTCGTCGACCATTTCTTCTCTTCTTTGCATGGTTAAACGCGTCTAGTTCATATCTATCTAATGCGTCCGGTCTCGCCTCATGCGGTTCTTTGTGGACGTCGATCTCATCTCGGCACCCCGCATGCCACCTCCTCCGTGCCATCGCCGTAGAGCTCCGTTTAAAAATCTAATCCTACCCGTGTATTGCCCCTTGTATCGGCGTCATGGCCGTACTTGTCATTTGATATACCGAAGCCCCACTCGTTCGCGTTTTGGTCGGGGATACAGCGATGCTTACGGTCAAACAAAGATGGATGGTCCGACGTGTCTTTGCGGGCTCTACGTGGCCCCACTAGTCGAAGATAACGGTCAACCGTCGGGCAACCGGCCGTTACATCACGTCTGATGGTTTCAGACAAACGCTTGGGTAAAACTGAGGAAAAACTAAGGAGCTGGGGAAAACTGAGCACAACTAAGGACCCGAGGGCACGAAAATAGAAATCCCTATTTAATATTACCTTCCTTCATATCAATAGTAGCACCAACAGTTCGAAGAAAAGGTCTTCCCAATATAATGGGACAAGATGCATTGCATTCAATATCCAAGACAACAAAATCAACGGGGACAAGGTTATTGTTAACCATAATACGAAAATTATCAATCCTCCCCAAAGGTTTCTTTATAGCATTATCAACAAGATTAACATTCAAATAACAATTTTTCAATGGTGGCAAGTCAAGCATATCATAAATTTTCTTAGGCATAACAGAAATACTTGCACCAAGATCACATAAAGCATTACAATCAAAATCATTGACCCTCATCTTAATGATAGGCTCCCAACCATCTTCCAACTTCCTAGGAATAGAAGTTTCAAGTTTTAGTTTCTCCTCTCTAGCTTTTATGAGAGCATTTGTAATATGTTTTGTAAAGGCCAAATTTATAGCACTAGCATTGGGACTTTTAGCAAGCTTTTGTAAGAACTTTATAACTTCAGAGATGTGACAATCATCAAAGTCTAAACCATTATGATCTACAGCAATGGGATCATTATCCCCAATATTTTGAAAAATTTCAGCAGTTTTATCAATTTCAGCAGTTTTAGCAGTTTCGAGCAATTTTGCACGCTTTGCACTAGGAGTAGTAACATTGCCAACACCAATTATTTTACCATTGATAGTAGGAGGTGTAGCAACATGTGAATCATTAACATTACTAGTGGTGGTAATAGTCCAAACTTTAGCTACATTATTCTCTCTAGCTAGTTTTTCATTTTCTTCTCTTTCCCACCTAGCATGCAATTCGGCCATCAATCTAATATTCTCATTAATTCGAACTTGGATGGCATTTGCTGTAGTGACAATCTTATTATCAATATCCTTATTAGGCATAACTTTCAATTTTAAAAGATCAACATCAGAGGCAAGACTATCAACCTTAAAAGCAAGAATATCAATTTTATCGAGCTTTTCCTCAACAGATTTGTTAAAAGCAGTTTGTGTACTAATAAATTCTTTAAGCATGGCTTCAAGACCAGGGGGTACACTCCTATTATTTTTTTAAGAATTCCCATAAAAATTACCATAACTATTACCATTAGCAGAAGGATATGGCCTATAGTTGTTACCAGAATTGTTCCTATAAGCATTGTTGTTGAAATTATTATTTTTAATGAAATTCACATCAACATGTTCTTCTTGGGCAACCAATGAAGCTAAAGGAACATTATTAGGATCAACATTAGATCTACCATTCACAAGCATAGACATAATAGCATCAATCTTATCACTCAAGGAGGAGGTTTCTTCAACATAATTTACCTTCTTACCTTGTGGATCTCTTTCCGTGTGCCATTCAGAGTAATTTGTCATCATATCATCAAGAAGCTTTGTTGCCGCCCCAAAGTAATGGACATAAAGGTACCTCCAGCAGCTGAATCCAATAGGTTCCGCGAAGAGAAATTCAATCTTGCATAAAAGGTTTGGATGATCATCCAAGTAGTCAGTCCATGGGTTGGGCAATTCTTTACCAAAGATTTCATTCTCTCCCATGCTTGAGAAACATGTTCATTATCTAATTGCTTAAAATTCATTATGCTACTTCTCAAAGATATAATTTTAGCAGGAGGATAATATCTACCAATAAAAGCATCCTTACATTTAGTCCAAGAATCAATACTATTTCTAGGCAGAGATAGCAACCAATCTTTAGCTCTTCCTCTTAAAGAGAAAGGAAACAATTTTAATTTTATAATGTCACCATCTACATCCTTATACTTTTGCATTTCTCATAGTTCAACAAAATTATTAAGATGGGCAGCAGCATCATCAGAACTAACACCAGAAAATTGCTCTCTCATAACAATATTCTGTAAAGCAGGTTTAATTTCAAAGAATTTTGCTGTAGTAGCAGGTGGAGCAATAGGTGTGCATAGGAAATCATTATTATTTGTGCTAGTGAAGTCACACAACTTAGTATTCTCAACAGTACCCATTTTAACAGTAGTAAATAAAGCAAACTAAATAAAGTAAATGCAAGTAACTAATTTTTTTGTGTTTTTGATATAGAAAACAAGACAGTAAATAAAGTAAAACTAGCAACTAATTTTTTTGTGTTTTTAATATAAGAGAAAACAAAGCAGTAAATAAAGTAAAGCAAGACAAAAACAAAGTAAAGAGATTGGATGTGGAAGACTCCCCTTGCAGCGTGTCTTGATCTCCCCGGCAACGGCGCCAGAAATTTGCTTGATGCGTGTAGTTGACACGTCCGTTGGGAACCCCAAGAGGAAGGTGTGATGCGCACAACAGCAAGTTTCCCTCAGTAAGAAACCAAGGTTTATCGAACCAGTAGGAGTCAAGAAGCACGTTGAAGGTTGATGGCGGCGGAGTGTAGTGCGGCGCAACACCAGGGATTCCGGCGCCAACGTGGAACCTGCACAACACAATCACAGAACTTTGCCCCAACGTAACGGTGAGGTTGTCAATCTCACCGGCTTCCTGTAAACAAAGGATTAGATGTATAGTGTGGAAGATGATGGTTGTTTGCGAAGAACCGTAAAGAACAATTGCAGTAGATTGTATTTCAGATGTAAAGAGTAGGACCGGGGTCCACATATCACTAGTGGTGTCTCTCCCATAAGATAGCAGATGTTGGGTGAACAAATTACAGTTGGGCAATTGACAAATAAAAAAGGCATAACAATGCACATACATATATCATGATGAGTACTATGAGATTTAATCATGGCATTACGACAAAGTACATAGACCGCTATCCAGCATGCATCTATGCCGAAAAAGTCCACTTTCAGGTTATCATCCGAACCCCCTCCAGTATTAAGTTGTAAACAACAGACAATTGCATTAAGTATGGTGCGTAATGTAATCAACACAAATATCCTTAGACAAAGCATCGATGTTTTATCCCTAGTGGCAACAGCACATCCACAACCTTAGAACTTTCCGTCACTTGTCCCGGATTTAATGGAGGCATGAACCCACTATCGAGCATAAATACTCGCTCTTGGAGTCACAAGTATCAACTTGGCAAGAGCCTCTACTAGCAACGGAGAGCATGCAAGAACATAAATAACATATATGATAGATTGATAATCAACTTGACATAGTATTCAATATTCATTGGATCCCAACAAACACAACATGAAGGATTACAAATAGATGATCTTGATCATGATAGGCAGCTCACAAGATCTAACATGATAGCACAATGAGGAGAAGACGACCATCTAGCTACTGCTATGGACCCATAGTCCAGGGGTGAACTACTCACACATCGATCCGGAGGCGATCATGGCGATGAAGAGACCTCCGGGAGATGATTCCCCTCTCCGGCAGGGTGTCGGAGGCGATCTCCTGAATCCCCCGAGATAGGATTGGCGGCGGCGTTGTCTCTGGAAGGTTTTCCGTATCGTGGCTCTCGGTACTGGGGGTTTCGCGACGAAGGCTTTAAGTAGGCGGAAGGGCAGGTCAAGGGGCGTCACGAGGGGCCCACACAACAGGGCCGCGCGGGCCCCCTGTTGGCCGCGCCACCCTATTGTGGCGGCGCCCCGTGGCCCCACTTCGTCTCCTCTTTGGACTTCTGGAAGCTTCGTGCAAAAATAGGACCCTGGGCGTTGATTTCGTCCAATTCCGAGAATATTTCCTTACTAGGATTTCTGAAACCAAAAACAGCGAGAAAACAGAAGCGGCTCTTCGGCATCTCATCAATAGGTTAGTGCCGGAAAATGCATAATAATGACATATAATGTGTATAAAACATGTGAGTATCATCATAAAAGTAGCATGGAACATAAGAAATTATAGATACGTTTGAGACGTATCAGTTAGCACCGTTGCTAAGACTCATTGTTTCGAAGCATCACGTGATGATCGGGTGTGATAGACTCAACGTGTGCATACAATGGGTGCAAGCCAGATTTGCACATGCGGAAACTAAGGTTTAACTTGACGAGGCTAGCATGTACAGACATGGCCTCGGAACACGGCAAACCAAAAGGTTAAGCATGAATCATATAGATCATATGATGAACATGTCGATGTTCGCCATTGAAGCAACATCATCTCTCGTGATGATCGGACTTGGTGTAATGGATTTGGTTCGTGTAATCACTAAGGCAATATGAGGGATGTCGTCTTGAGTGGGAGTTCACCTAGTTAATTTAAGAATTAATAGTAAACTCAATTTATCCTGAACAAAGTCTAAATTGTATTTGAATTAAATTTTGTAGAATTGGCATCCGTTTTCTACTTTACGCTAGGCTTGTAATTGAGATAGAAACACTGTTAAATCTGACAAGTAACTTTACAGACTGGTACCATATCATTAAAGAATCAAGAAATGATTAAGTCCTATTCAAAACTTTTGGTAATCCTCAAATTGCTGATTCGCAAAGCAATGGTTTCAATTAGTATCTAAAATTATCTTGTCTACGTGAAACTTGATGTGAGATATATGTGATATCTAAGACCTTATTGCAAGATGATAGCATATAATTTAGTGAGAGTACATAAACTCATAAGTTTTATGGGAATGTACGAAGGTTGAATACGCTAGGTGTCTCGATCCTCCAACTAGTTGGACACTAACGATATTCGCATATCCATGAAGTGGTCATCCTTAGTATGCACCGTTTCTAAGACTCGCTGTTTCGAAGCATCAAGTGATGATCGGGTGTAATAGATTCTACATGTGCATACAACGGGTGCAAGCCATATTTGCACATGCGAATACTGAGGTTAAACTTGATGAGCCTAGCATGTATAGACATGGTCTCAGAAAGTTGTCATGATTTGATGGATAAAAATTATGAGTGAAATTGTTCATCACATTAAAAAGTTACTAACCTCAAGGTTATTGGTATTTGACCAACAAACCTAGAAGTTAGTGATGTTGAAGTGTTTTATGAAATATTAGGAAAGCCAAAAGAGAAACTACAAAAGTTTTTGGCAGAAAGAAAGAAAAGACTGGAAAGTCTAACTCAAGTGTATATAGATGATATACATGTTATGAATGTACTCTTGGTTTGGTCACACAGTGAAATTCTTGGGTATTTGTACCATATTGGTTGGTATTAGATGTCATACAACACAACGCAATATAAGAATATACTGGCCTAAGTGACTGACAAGGAATGTGGTAATAGTGCACGTCTGGAACAAAATAAAGTGTTATTATGTCCATCGTTGACATTCTACCTAGCCCTTCAGATTTATAATAAATAACTTTATAATTGTTATTTTGTTCTGGTCAAATGAAAGCAATGAGTTGTTCAAATTATGACCAGTACGATTGATAAGTTATTATAAAACTTAATGGTGAAACACACATGCATAACACTGACGCTAAAATGCCATAAGGCAAATGATAAGAATTCCACTTATTTGTGGAACCGCCATTTAGGTCATGTTAGAAAGGAACGCATGAAGGAACTCCATGCAAATGAATTTTTGGAGTCATTCGATTTTTGAATCGTCCAGCGCTTGCAAATCTTTTCTAAAGAAAATGACTGAAATACCATTCATAGGCCAAGAGTTGAACGGTCAACTAGTTTAGTGGAGACATACATGATGATGTATATGGTTTATTAGGCATAGTTGTGTGCGGAAGATTCTTCTACTTCATAAAAAATTCCAACAATGAATTGAGTGTATATATATTGATATATTTATTCAATGAGGAAGAAGTTTGAAACATTTGAATAGATTCAAACAAATTTCATCATGAAGTGGAAATCATCGTAATAGAAATGTCAAATATCTATGATTGGATCATTGTGAAAATATTTGAATTACGAGTTTTAGCGAACATCTAAGAGAGTTACGAACTTGTTCCACAACTCACGATTCTCGGAACACCATAGTTATGATGGGGTATTCAAGGGACGTATCCAAACCTTGTTGGATTAGTGATGAGATAAAATGGTGCCATTATATTTTTGTGGATTATGCGTTAGAGATTACCGCTTTTACTAAATAGAGCGTCATCATAATCCGTTGAAATGACACCATACAAGTTATGGTATGGGTATAAACCCTAATAGTCCTTTCTTAATTTTGGTATGCATAGCATAAGTAAATGAGTTTACAACCAAAATCGGATGAATTTCTTTGTTGGTTATCTCAGAGAACAAATTGGGAATTCTTTCCACTATGAAGTCAAAGACAAAAGTGTTTGTCGATCTTTCTTTCTTATTTCCAAGAAATTGTTTCTCACGAAATATTTGAGTGGGAGGACAATGGAACTCGATAAGGTTGATGAACCTGAGCATAATGATCAGAGTAGCGTAGAGTCGGAAATGGTTCCAGAAGCGGCTAAGACACTTATAGGTCCCATGTCTACAAAGTATTACAGTCATGGAAATTGAAGTACCTATTAAACCTTGTAGGCATGGTTTACTTTGTGATCAAATAAATGATTTATGGACAAAGGATTGATTTTGGAACAAAGATAAACTAACTACATACAAAGAAGTTATGGTGGGCACTGACTCTGTTAAAATGGCTAAGTGCCATGAAATCCACGATAGGTGAATACTTTTTGAAAGTAAATGGATCTATAAAATTGATGGACATGGATGCAATATCCTTGAAGAAGCTTGACTTATCAAAAAGTTGTTTACGATAAAGTTCAAAGAGTTGACTGAGATAAGATTGGATCTTCCGTAGCGATGCTTATAGTCTATGCGGATTGATCTAGTAAACACTACATGTTTATTTTATGAGATATGTTAGTAGGATGGCAGAAATACATTCCTTAGAAGAAGTATGTATTAAAGATGTATACAAGATACAACCGAGAGTTTTGCTAGTCCGGAGAATACTAAATAGGTATACGAACTTCATTGGATGAAGTGAGTATCACGGAGTTAGAATCTTCACTAGAGGAAATAATCAAAGAGTTTTGACTTCATCGAAAAGGATGAAGATGCCTGCACTTGCAAGAAATTAAGTGGGAGGGCTGAGACATAGTTATAATATTATATGTGGATGACATATCATTGATTATAAATGATGTAATTATGTACTTGATGTGATTAAAATGTTTTCTTTAAGATTAACTTCAATGAAAGGATATGGACTAAGAACATATTTAGCGTCAATACCTATGAAGATAGATTGAAACGCATAATAAGTTTAAGTCAAAGTACATAGAATAGTATTGAAGTAGTTCAATATGAAAATGTTAAGAAGGTGTTCTTTTCCATGTGGAAGTTTAACAAAACTTGAGTGTATTTGACACTCAATGAGTGAAAACACATGAGTGATTTTAGATAACGAATAATATGTACATAATCAGATGTCTTGTGCTTTAAACTATTAGGAGAAAATATCAGAATGATTCATGCGATGATCATTGGACAACAGTAGGAATATCCTTGAGTACTTTGGAAGAGCCAAAGATATATATAGTTTTGTATGAGGCAATGACAAACAAATTGATGTAAGGCGTTGCACCGATATTAGTTTGGTCACATATAAAAATAAATTTCAATCTCAATTAGGCTAAGTGTTCATTAAGAAGGTAGCACAATGGTCTAGAAGAAGTCTATGCTAGATTTAGATGAGTTCTAAATATTCTAACAGATTCTACAAACAAAGGCAGAGTATGTCATTGTTTTGGCAATGACCGAGAATTTTTGAGTCGAGGAGTTCTTTGAGAACTTGGTGTAGTTCCGGTAGTGTAGAACTATGAAGCTATATTGTGTGTGACAATATTGGTGACATATTTCAGACCGCGGAATTAAGGTTCCACCAGAAGACTAAACATATACGATTAATGCTGACTCATTTGGAAAATGAGTGATCCGTGGAGACGCAAATGAAATGCAAAATACATACATTTCTGAGCGTGTCAGATTCGTTGACTGAAACCTCTCCCATGAGCAAACATGATAAGCACCAGAAGGCCACGGTGTAAAACCTTTATAAATGTGAACTAGATTATTGACTCTAGTGCAAGTGGGAGACTGTTGGAGATATGCCCGAGAGGCAATAATAAAGTAGTTATTGTTATATCTTAGTGTTCATGATAAATGTTTACATCACATGCTATAATTGTATTAAGTGGAAACATTGATACATGTGTGTTGTGTAAACAACCAGAGTCCCTAGTAATCCTCTCGTTTAACTAGCTTGTTGATTAATAGATGATCATAGTTTCCTGATCATGAACATTGGGTGTTTTTAATAACAAGATCATATCATTAGGTGAATGATGTGATGGACACACACACATAGTAAGCATAGCATAAGATCAAGTCATTGAGTTCATTTTGCTATAAGATTTCGATATATAGTAACCTAATCCTTCGACCATGAGATCGTATAAATCACTTACACCGGATGAATGCTATGATTACATCAAACGCCACTTCGTAAATGGGTGGTTATAAGAAAGTATGAGTTGAAGCGCATGAATAAAGAGTGGGATTTATCCATCCTGATGATAGATAGATATACTCTGGGCCCTCTAGGTGGAATGTCATTCAATTAGCTTGCAAGCATGTGACTAGGTCACAAGGGATAACATACGACAGTACGAGTAAAGAGTACTTATCGGTAACAAGGTTGAACTAGGTATAGATATATCGATGATTGAACCTCGGATAACTAAAGTATCGCGTGACAAAGGGAATCGGTATCGTATGTTAATGGTTCATTCGATCACGAAGTCATCGTTGAATATGTGGGAGCCATTATGGATCTCCAGGTCCCGCTATTGGTTATTGATCGGAGAGGAGTCTCGATTATGTCTGCATAGTTCACGAACCGTAGGGTGACACGCTTAAGGTTCGATGTTGTTTAAGTAGATATGGAATATGAGATGGAGAGAGAATGTTGTTCGGAGTCTCGGATTGGATCTAGGACATCACGAGGAGGTTCGGAATAGTCCGGAGAATAAGATTCATATAAGGGAAGTTGATTTAGGGTTCCGGAAAAGTTCGGGATTTTTCCGGTGTCGTACCGGGAATCTTCTAGAAGGTTCCAGGAGTCCCACGGTGGGGCCCACCTGTCCTGGAGGGACCACATGGGCTAAATTGGTAGTGCACCACGTCCACATGGGATGGGGATGCAGCCCACCATGGCCCATGCACCCCACCTAGGCCTCGTTCGTTTTGTGTGGAATGAAACCAGACCTGGAATCGATCCAGGCAGGGATTTGGTTGATCCAGACCCTACACCCAATCCCTAGTAACCCACGTCAACCCCTTCCCAATAATCCCGTGTATGCTCTGTAGCTGTTCGGTTAATCCCTGGTAGGCTCCAAGTCGGTTAATCCCTGGTAGGCTCCAACTGCTACTCAGGGCATACTTGCATAGTTGCACTGATTAAACTCAATAGTCTCAGAATTCTTTCTCAATCCAGCCAAACTGAAATAATAATAGATTCACAAAAAAACATAAAAAATAAATTTTGAACTGGGACCAAGAAAAAACATTAAAATGTTTATCACATTTAATCATGACGAAAATCAAAAGATAATACAAATAGCTTCGCCAAACATAATCTGATCACCGCTTCTCAAAACTCCTCTACAAATAGATATATCCTAGCAGCACTTCAGTCTGCACCTAGATCAACTATTTGATATAAGTAACTTGCTAGACATCTAGCAGACATAATTTGATCATAAATAACAGCAAAGGTCCTTTCAACATACTTAAGATTGAGTTCATGCCCAAATATTATAAAAGTCAATACAGAATATTGAACAAAGCAACTTCAATCTTCATCTAGCATCTCTCATCATATGAGCTTGACATCGAAACAACATTACGACATCAAGTCGTCACCCTCCTGTATTGAAAAAAAAGAACTTAAGATTTTATACATGAATTTGTGGTCAAAATAATACACTACTGTCACATTTAGTCGAACACAATTGTTTTCACCAAGAATGCGGAAACCACATAACACATGACAGATCTCCATATGATGCATTGTGGCTAAGCATATATAGAAAGAACCCTAGCTTTTCCTCAACCTTGATCCTAGTATCACGCACCAACTTTTCCTTTCTAAGATAATTTGCCAAGGCTTTGAAGATGTAAGGCTCCATTCTGAATGCTATCCTACATTTCTTGACAGGGCCTTCAAGCAGCTCCTTGACTTTTTCTGCCCCGGTTAGCCATGGTATATGTTGTGGCTCAGCATCCCTCCTTCCAAGATAACCCAAATGATGTAGAGCAGGGATGATTAATATCATGGAGATCATCGTCATCCTCCTCCCGCCTCTTCCTAATACGATCTCTAATGCTCATATCCATTGCAAAGCTAGAAATAGTTGTTTCGGTTATATTTATCACAGAATAATTATCATGTGCATAAAGACATAAAACAGTATGGATGATACTCTCACAAAAGAGAAAAGCGTAGTAAAATAAATACCGATCAGGAACTATATCCCAGGACGGAGGGGGCTCGTCTTCTCCGACTCTCACAGGGGCAGGTGTGATCTGCAAAAAAAATTCAGAAAGTGACGGTTAGTTCACTGGAGACCAGAAATCATGTGCTCTTCGATTCAGATCACACACCAGAAAGAAGAATGTTCTAGGAGCTATATTACGTACTAGTCTAAATTCACAACAATATACTACAAATCAAAAAGAAGTGCAAATTCGTTCTGTGCAGCAGATCATCTCCTATCCAGTAACCTCGTTGATTTGTAGAGACAGTACCTAATCAAAATCAAAAGAACAGGGATAGGAGATGATCCGTACGGCAAAATCCCTACCCAGTAACCTTGGTGCAGCAAATCAAAAGAAGTTTGCCTGGGCATTATTTAGTCACGGCCATCTCCTTGCACCGTTTTCCCCATCTATCTCCAAGATTTCCTCCAATCAAGAACCGTACTGAAACCTAACTACGAGATGGGAACGATGAGAAGTAGGAGAGGGGGCATACCGGGGATAACGTCGCCGGCGGAAGAGAGAGCCGGCGGTGGAGGGGAAGGCGTCGCCTTCGCCGGCGAGATCGCCGCGTCGTCGTCTTCGCGTCGCCCCGTGGCCCCCGTCGCCTGTCTCTCACGCCGTCGCGTGTCGTGGATATTCTTCCACGGGTCGAGTGGGGAGAAAAATTATCCAGACAAGGGAGGAAGGGTTCGGCGGGTTGGGCCGGGCTAATTTTACCCCCGGGGAGTAAACGAAGACTTAATTTTGATGGTCTGGAAAAAACTTCATGCCGGGCTGGAAAACCAGGAATGAGCTCTAATCCAGATCAATCCAAGGCACCAAGGGATTAAACAAACGAGGCCCTAAAGGGATAAGGCCAAATCCATAAAATTAAGGGCGGAAAACTTAGGAGGCAAGTCTCCCCCTTGGCCGCTGGCCCTAGATGAGTTGGGGGGCCACCTTGGCCGACCCTAGCCCCTATATAAAGTGGAGAGAGGGCAGGGGGTCGGACACACCCTTCCCCAAACCCTAGCCTCCCCCTCTCTCCCTCCTCCTTCCTCCTGCGCAGGCTTGACGAAGCCCTGCAGGAATTTCTCCTCCACCACCACCACCACGCTGTCGTGCTGCTGGGATTCCGAGTGGATCTACCACCTCCGCTGCCCGCTGGAACGAGCAGAGGAAGAACTTCATCGATACCGTACGCGTGACCGAGTACGGAAGTGCTGCCGGTTTGCAGCACCAAAATGATCGTCTACCTCAACCACGAGATCTTATCTCGTTAAGGCTTTAGATCTACGAGGGTTAGTTTCTCATCTATCTCGTTGTTCCGATCTCATATATTAGATCTTGGCTTTTCCATAGATTGGAGATTAGATTTTTATTTTTTTTGCGATATAATTTTTTTGTTTTCCATGCATCGAACCCTATAGTGGTAACTAGGGAAAAAATATACTCCCTCTATTTCAAGAAAAACTGCTCAACTTTTATTAGGTACGGATGTATCTACACACTAAAAACATGTCTAGATTCAGCCGTATCTAGACAAACTTGAGCTGGTTTTTTTGGAACGGAGGGAGTAGAATATTTAGAGAAAAATAAAAAAGGGGAAACCTCCTGAGAGAAACCATCCCACAATATAATTAAGATAGCTGTAACACAATGTTTCCATATATTGCAATAATACATGTATGAAACACAACATTCCTTGCACGAAACTACCAATATCACACAACTAAAGGTTCATACAGATTAAATATTTGGCTTGCAGACAATATACTTATTCACCAAAAATTATCTGGGGTGAGAATATGCCATCTGTTATTCGGCTGGCCACCTTTTCTTGTCCACCCTTTTCCTTTGGAAATAATAAAGACAGCGGCAGTGTACCAAGGGCGTCACATTCGTCACATTGTTCGTTTGGTTTCAGAACTATTGTCTGCAATTTCGGAGCCCGCTCCAGCAAAGCTCTTATAAATGTAAACTGATGTTCAAATGACGCAAAGCCAATGAACTGGAGCTCTTTCAATAGCAAGTTCTTGGAGCTGCGGAAATCCACCTCCCACCAAGGATTTCTTCTTTCGGGGAATGTCGACCTTACGTTCGCATTGTCTTCACATGCATGGTCCCATACCTATATTTGCATGAGCAGTAAGTTATAATGTAGTTGGATAGGATTTAAAAAAGTTTCATTGTCATTTATGGTAAATAAGGTCAGCCCCACATAGATATTGCAAATATAGGCAAGACGATTTGTGGAAACAAGGAAACAATCTTTTTACAGGGAAACAACTTACTTCAGCTAGAAAAATATTATTCCCTCCTTCCACAAATAAGAGCAATTCCAATAGTATAGCCAACTATTGGCTATAACAAGATGTCATATCATTTGTAGTCATCATATAGCTAACATGTACAATAGTTGGCTATAAGAATGTAGTACTTTACTAATATACGGCCCACATTTCACTCTCACAAGGTGCCTAGGAGCACGTGCAAGAGCTGGCTATTGCATAGTAGCCCACCTCCCTTCTCTCTCCTCTTCTCTCTCCTCCAACTCATCTAAAATATATTATTTAATGTCTTATAGTCAGCTGACTGGACTCTATTGTACTTGCTCTAAGTGGCTCAGATTTGTCTAGATACGTTATTTGTGGACAGAGGGAATACTACAAGACTGAGACAAGAGAAGTTACCCCAATAAGTAATAACTCAATGGAGGGTGCCGCCTCAAGAAAGGCTATCGTCCATTCAATGTCAAAGTCAACAAATATACCACACAGAGACAGCTTCCTTATCTTGTTGAATGCGGGGCAGAGTTCCTTTATTTGTAGTGGCATCCAAAGCTGATCACAAGAAAAGAAAATAAGAAGAAAGAGGTAGAGGTGGAGGTTATCAAATAATTAATATAGCTGCGACCCCATTGAATGGAATACCAAAAGATAATAAAAAAACGGATTAGTACTTACGTTTTCTCCTTGGAAATCCAATGTCAGAGTATGAATGCTTGTGGCTCCATCTAGAACCTCACTTAATTTAAACCCTCGATGAGAAGCTGGTCTACCATTTGATAGTTTCAATTCCCCAAGAGATGGGACAAAACCAAACGACAAGGGTGCATATACAGACAACCAAGTATTCCATTCGAGCCTCTCCAGTTTTGGAAGACAGACCAACTCAAGCTTCTCAAAGCGACCCGTGTTGATTTCTAGAACAGTTAGTTTTGAGTTTGGCGCATCTATCTTACACGGAGTGCATTCTCCACTATCAGAATGAAAGAGGACTAGGTGCTTTAGTTGCTTGCAGCAGTCAGACAAGATATGGTTGATGTCCAATTTTCCAAAGCATACATTATATAGACAGAGTCTTGTGAGGCAACGGAGCACAGCAGGGTATGCAGTGAAAAAACCATCCATTTCCTGGGCTCGCTGTATCATATCTTCCTCACTACGGTCGAGAGGATCTGTCTCGTCATGAATGGTGAGATCCAAATCTTTCAACAAATCACTATTGACTGAATCACCTAGGAGTGGGCCAATGTCACATAAGAAAGTGTTGATCAAGTATAGCTGAAGGTTCAGCCTCCAAATGCTCGATCCTTTCCGTGGTTTAGCCAAGAAACTCCTGGTCGCATTTGTTAACGATGCCATAGCTTGATCCATATCATTTTCCTCAGCAGGGTCAGAGCATGGACCAGATAGGAATTCCTTGACATTGATGCTGAGCTCAGGCAGCAACCAAGGAAGATGCATCCACCGTGTAGAGAGCACACTTGTCCTTGCAGCCATATGTGCAGTGAGTCTCCCCAAGATAGAGAGTAAGATATCATCAGTCAGTGTGCTGAGCCTATCTTCACCCTCCAGTTGCTGCAACGTAAATTATAAACCCGTTAGTTAGCTGCCACATGAATGAATTCAGAAATTCCAAGCAGAAAATAGTTGCACAGTGACAAGAGCAATCTAGCATTTGATAAAGCCAAATATCTCCCGAGCACACTTGCTAACAGTAATTGGGTGAGCTGATTCCGTTCAGATTGATCAGTGTCATGTATTTATGTTTGTATAAAATTGGTTATATATAAACTGCGCCCGTACACTGCGGATCTGAAAAGTTCAGTACAACATACTGTGTGCAGCTATGCCGGAGGAGCTCTAAACTAGCTGTTTTTTATACCTCACAGAGTAAAACACTTGTACAGTTTTCAGATTATTTGTGAGGATCAAGCGCTAGAACTACCATACTAACTGATAATGGAATGCCAAAAATATGAGAAAGGGAAAAAACTGAAGTATTTCTTAGCCGGCCACTTAAATATGGTATCGATATACTTTGGTTTTGAAAAAGAAAAGATGTTCCAAATATAGCCTCTAAGTACTTCTGCATTGCTAGAAAAAGCTGCTACGCATCAACACAATGCTTTCTCAAGCATCACGCTTGATGCATGAGGACAAATGTGTTCAGGCTCTAAGCATGTAGTATTAGTTGAAGATACAGCTACTATTTGTAGAATGTTATATCAATAGAACTGAAAACAACAGAATATGAACAAAGAGATCAACATGTAATACAAGAAGAGAGGGCTAATTGACTTACTTGGTTCTGGCTCTTGGAGCTGTTATTATCGTTGTTGGCATCCATGGAGAAATCCAGTGAGCTGGTCTGTGTGATCTTCTTTTAGTTCTTCTATATTTTGAATCCTTCAGGCGACTGCCCAAGACGATTGTTGCAGCTTAGCAGGCGATTGTCTCCCTGACGAAAACCCAATACTAGCACCTTCCTATTCTTCTGCTACTATAAATAATAGGTGCAGCCCCTCCCGGTCCGAAGGGGAGGAGTCCTAATCCGACTGGAGGTGCCGGATGATTATTATTGCTATTTCTAAATAATTTCTCAAGTGTACAACGGAGGAAATCGAGCCCTGTAAGCGCTCCGGAGGTCGAATTCTGTACTGCCGCTGCGGCTATTGATCCGGTCATATATAAATCAACAATCCGGTCCGGGAAGTAGAAGGTAAGGCGGAGGAAGGAAAATATGGCGCGCAATCCCTGTCGTCCTCGGATTCCCTGAAATTGGACCCCGCGCGCAGAGTCAGAATCTGAATCGAGTACGGGGTCAATTGGACGCAGAGCAGAGGAGCTGGCGTCCGTGCCTTACTTGGAAGGGAATATGAGGAGACGGCGGCGAGTGGGTTGCTCGATCACTGTGGACGGCAGACCCGAGCATTGCCCGCGCGCGCGCGCGAGAGTCAGAGCCTCAGAGGCCAATTTGAATTGGATCGGACCAAAAGTTTGAATCGGATCCTGGATCAATTGGACGCAGAGAAGAGAAGAGACAGGGTAGCCGGCGGCGAGGGCGAGGCCGGTCTCACCGTTGGCGGCGCCTCAAGGAGGAGTAGGAGAAAGAGGATGAGGGGACGGCGGCTTGTTCGCCGGCGTAGCTGCAGCTCCCCGACGTGTGAGGCTTCGTCCTTTCCCATGTGGCGGCACTGCTGGAGAGAGAGACGGGGTGAATCGCGGAGAGGAGGAAGAACAGAGGGGCGGCGGCGGACGGCCGAGAACCCTAGTTGGATTTCCGTTTTATATCTCCTCCCCTGTTCTTGAGCGGGCTGGCGCGGCGCGCGTGCGTCTGGGTCGACATCGACACGTCTGTAACCGCTCAACGGCGCGCGCGGGAATTACAACAAACATTTATGTATCTCCGTCGGAAAATTCATTCCAAAATTGGCAGATGAATGTACACTTCGGTGGGACGGAGGGAGTACATTCCTTGAGGATTCGCGGGAGCTGGCAGCCAGACTCCAGAGCGCAAGTGCACCGACCGACGGCGATGTCGACGGAGGCGGCGGAGACACAGGGAGCAGGACGCGCGTCCGTCTATGTTCAATTGGTTTGCTTTGTGCGGACTTGACCGACTGGTGCGTTAGTTACTGCAAGTTTGGTGTGTCTTCCCCGTCGACGACGTACCCTCGCCGGATGTCTATAGAAAAGAAAAGAGTCCTGCTATACACACGACAAGTTTTGTCCGATACTCGTACGATCTGTGGTAGCTACAGTATGAATCTTCTCCTGCGAGGCAGTTTGGGTTTGGGCTGGGCTGAGATTTTGATAAGCCCCGCCTAACAAAGTTATTTTTTTATTACTTCACCTTAGAACATCTTCAACGTTGCGATGTAAATGGACCCGAATCCAAAAATGCGTCCCTACCTTAGCCCAGCGGCCCGACTACCTTAGCCCAGCAGCCCGACATATAATGTTCGATCTGTCCGTCGAGACGCAAAAACGACCTAAATATGTGGCAAGTTTATGTCTACCGGACATCGTAGTCGTCCGCATGCTTCTCGTACGGGCCCGCCTGATAATGGTACAGATGTTTCGTCTTCAGCGCGACATAATTAGTAGCGACGCGCGTGCCGGTCCCTCCCATGCCACGTGAGGGTCGAGAGCGCCGTGACGAGGTGTGCCGCCGCCTAGCCATCTTGTCAGCCGATTTTAGCGAGGAGGATGCCATTGCGGACATTAGCGATGAGGATGCCATTGCGAGGAGGATGCCAGCCGCCGGACATTAGCGAGGAGGATGCCATTGCCATCGCAATGGCCAATGGGAGAAGCCTCGAGCTAGGTCACTGCCAGGCGGGCCCGTGGGAGAAGCGAGCGGTCGCGATCACGCATCATCCGCCCATACTGTTATCACCAGAATTTGACCGAGTCAGAGGTGGGCCGCGATCAAGATGGACTTGAAGATTTATATATAGAAGAAATACGTGAATCGGCCTTACATGCAAAGTTTGGGCTAGTTTGCCCTTGTATCTGTAGCATATTAGATTACGTGTCAATTAGGAGTTGGAGTTTTACCCGTGCACGGTTAGGTGCACGCCTAAATTAGAAAGTCCCCTGGACTATAAATATGTATCTAGGTTTATGAAATAAACAACAACCAACGTTCAACACAAACAAATCTCGGCGCATCGCCAACTCCTTCGTCTCGAGGGTTTCTCCGGTAAGCACCATGCTGCCTAGATCGCATCTTGCGATCTAGGCAGCACAAGCCTATCCACGTTGTTCATGCGTTGCTCGTGCTGAAGCCTTTTTGATGGCGAGCAACGTAGTTATCTTAGATGTGTTAGGGTTAGCATTGTTCTTCGTATCATATGCTGTCGTAGTGCAACCCTTATACATCTAGCCGCCCTTACACCTATCTTAGGTGTAGGGGCGGCACCCCGCTTGATCATAGTTTAGTAGATCCGATCCGTTACGGTTGCTCCTTGTTCTGCAAGGATTAGTTTAATATCCGCAATAGTTAGGCCCTACAAAGGGTTGGAGGATCCAGCGGCGTGTAGGGTGTAGTTTGCTAGCCCTAGACAGGATGTTCCGAGGATCAACCTCGTGTTGGTTTTTAGGCCCTGTCTAGGATCGGCTTACGGACACCGTACGCGAGCGCGAGGCCCAATCGTGAGTAGGATGATCCGATTATGCGGTGAAAACCCTAAATCGCCGTAGATCGCATTAGCTTTATCTTGATCAAGCAGGACCACCATATATTCGGACACCTTGTACGAATCATGGGTGGATCGGCTCTTTGAGCCGATTCACAGGATAACCTGAGAGCCGATCGAGGCTCGTATTTAATGTTTACGTGTATGCCATGCAAGAAACTAAGCGAGGCATCATCCAACACCTTCCTGACCAGGTATAGGTCAGGTGGCACGCCCTTGCGATAGCATCGGACGTGTGACCAGGAGGCTTTGCGGGCCGTCGCTCTGAGGGACTGGGGCCAGTCGCAGCCCTAGTTGTTCCCGGCTCTACTGTGTTGCCCGTCGCTGCTCGCCGGTGGGTTTCTGACCACAACACATTCTGGCACGCCCGGTGGGACAATCTTCGACATCCACCGCATCGCCATCTACATCCGAGATGGCGGAAAGCACTCCGGTCAAGTACGAGGATCTGCCTGATGAGCTCAAGAAGAAACATGACGAGATGTTGGGCTTGGATGCAGGTCCATATTTCGATCGTCCAACCGTAAAGGATCATTTTCCGTCCGTTTACATCGAACCATCGGAGATATCCTGAGTCTGAAGGTGTCAAAAAAAAATATCCTGAGTGTGAATTAGAGCATCCCCACTCGTCTCCCCGACGAGGCCCCCGAGCGACGTATTTTCCATCCGGACGGTGAAATTCGGCCCAGTCGCGTCCCCGGTTTCTCGTTTTTGTCTGGATTTGGCCCTTCATCCATCCGGCGAGCCCACGCCATCCCCGGCCCCCCGGGAGCTATCGGGGAGTCCGGACGAGTGAAAAGCGGGGAAGGGCCCGATCTGTCGACGACTCGACACACGAACCCCACCACCACCTCGCTCAAAATCCCCCCCCACCCCTCATATCTCTCTCGCCGCCGGCACCACCCCGCCGGCTTGTTGCCCAGATTCCGCCGTCCCTCCTTCCCCACCTGTCTATATTCCGCCGTCTTTCAACGACGGCCTATCTGCCTGCTCCTCCGCCTGCCTGTTTTCCGACGACGGCCTACTCCTCGTCGTTCGCGGCTCGGCTTGCCTCGACCACGCCCGTCAGGTGTTCCTCTATTTGCCTCGCCGGCCATCAACAACTGCAAGATGATCTGGTGGAGCACATATGGACGCTGATACGTCCAAAACGTATCTACTTTCCCGAACACTTTTGCTATTGTTTGGCCTCTAATTTGTGTATTTTGGATGCAACTAACACGGACTAACGCTGTTTTCAGCAGAACTGCTCTGGTGTCTCGTTTTTGTGCAGAAATCCAACTTTCGGGAAAAACCTCGGAATTTATGCAGAAGGCCCTATTTTCCCAGGAAACTAACGGAGCCAGAAGGGCAATTGAAGTGGAGGCCCGAGGGCCCTACACCATAGGGCGGCGCGGCCCGGGGGGCCCGCGCGGCCCTGTGGTGTGGCCCCCTCGGCCGGCCTCCGACGCCCTCCTTCGGACTACTTATTCGCCTCGACCTAAAAACGCCGGGGAGAAGTCGAAGTCGCCGTAAACCCTCCGGAACGCCGCCACATCGCGAAACTCCGTCGCGGGAGCCGAAGTCTCCGTTCTGGCACTCCGCCGGGACGGGGAATTGGAGGAGATCATCACCGCCATCACCGCCAACGCCTCTACATCAACCAGCCATGTTTCCCCCATCCATGTGTGAGTAATTCCCCCGCTGTAGGCCGAAGGGGATGGTAGGGATTGGATGAGATTGGTCATGTAATAGCATAAGATTGTTAGGGCATAGTGCCTAGTGTCCGTAGATGGTACTTTTATGATATTGTTGCAACTTGTTATGCTTAATGCTTGTCACTAGGGCCCGAGTGCCATGATCTCAGATCTGAACATGTTATTGTTTCATCATGATATTCATTGTTTATGGTCTTACCTATAAGTTGTATACACATGTCGCTGTCCGGAACCGATGGCCCCGAAGTGACGAAATCGGGACAACCGGAGGGAATGGTAGTGATGTGAGGATCACATGTGTTCACGGAGTGTTAATGCTTTGCTCCGGTACTCTATTAAAAGGAGTACCTTAATATCCAAGTAGTTTCCCTTGAGGCCCGGCTGCCACCGGCTGGTAGGACAAAAGATGTTGTGCAAGTTTCTCATTGCGAGCACGTACGACTATAATTGGAACACATGCCTATTGATTGATTAGTACTTGGACACCGTTTTATTATTATCTCGCAAATGCCCTGCTATGATTGTTACATGAGTTTCTCTCATCCATGCAACGCCCGTCATCCGTCCCCGTGCCTACAGTATTTTAATCCTGCTGTTTACTATAATCACTACTGCTGTCTTTGTTACTCTGCTACTGTTATTTCACTACTGCTTCTGCTATAAAACCGTTACTACTGATAAACTCTTGCGAGCAAGTCTGTTTCCAGGTACAACTGAATTGACAACTCCGTTGTTAAGGCTTCCAAGTGTTCTTTGTCTCCCCTTGTGTCGAATCAATAAATTGGGTAATACTTCCCTCGAAGACTGTTGCGATCCCCTATACTTGTGGGTCATCAAGACTATTTTCTGGCGCCGTTGCCGGGGAGCATAGCTTTATTTGGAAGTTCACTTGGATTAATATTGTTCGCTGCAAATTCTCCATCATGGGTAAACCTCGCGATACTAAGATCGCCATATTACCATCCACTACAAGAAAAGGTACAATTCTGAGTACCTCCGCTACACTTGATTCACCATCTGTGATTGATAAACTTGTTTCACCGCCACATGCTTCGCATGCGGGTACATCTGCTGAATCTGAACACTCTCATAATATTGATAATGTTTCTGCTGTCCTTGATGATAGTGGTTCATTGGGATCTTTTCTAGATGCTACAATTGCTAAATCTAGACAAATTGAAAATACTGAAACTCCTAATGCTACTACACCTGTTAGTTCACCCGAACTTGATTATTTTAGTGATGATCTTGAGGAAGATTATGTGGAGCTTGATGATGATTTTATTGAAAAATGCAATGCTACTACTGATGCAAGAAAAATTAAAAAGTTGCTTGCAGAACACACTGTTAGATATAAACTGTCTCCTGATCCTAAATTTGCCACATCTCCTATAAACATTAGGGATAAAGATTATGATTTTTCTCTTGATCTATCTCATATAGCTATTGTTGAGAAAACACCTTTTTGTGGTACTGAAAAAGAAAGTGCTGTTGAACACATGACTGAGTTATCTACTTTGAGTAGCTTGTTTTCTGATGATGTTAAGAAGCGTACTTACTTTTTGCTAAAATATTTCCATTCTCATTGAAGGATGACGCTAAAACTTGGTATAATAATTTGCCACCTAATTCTATTAAAAGTCCGAAAGAATTGCTTGATGTTTTCTTCCGCAAATACTTTCCTGCTAGTGCTCAACATGCTGCTTTGCGAGAGAGTTTATAATTTTGATCGGGGAGATGAGGAGAAATTGCCCGAGGCTTGGGCGAGATTTTGCTCTCTTATTAGAGCTTTGCCCGACCATGATTTAGAAAAGCATGATTTACTTGATATATTTTATAGTGGACTAACCATTGAGTCTAGGGCATACCTGGATAGTTGTGCTTGGTTGTGTTTTCAGGAAAAGAACTCCGGACGACGCTGAAGAATTATTGGCTAAAATAGGCCGGAATTATGATGATTGGAATACGCCTGAACCAACTCCAACGCCAATAGTGAAGAAGAGGGGTTTAATTAAATTGAATGATGAAGATATGAGGGAAGCCAAGAAGTCTCTCAAGGAGAAAGGTATTAAATCTGAAGATGTGAAGAATCTACCTCCTATAGAAGATATATGTGAGATAATTCCCCCTTCATCCATGATTGAGGTAATCTCCCTTCAACGCTTTACTAGGGAAGATATTCCGTATTCGAAACCTCCTGCACAATGCTTAGATGAGTTTGATAATTATATTGTTAAGCAAGAAAATTTTAATATGAGAGTAGAGAATCATTTAATGGAAAATTCTCAAGCTATTAGTCAATTGCATGATATTGTGGAGAGAACCTCCAATGATGTTAAGATGCTTGTCAAACATTTTCAAATGATTCGGACTCAAATTGATCAACTCACTAAAGTGCAAAATGACTTGTTAGGGAATAATTCTAAAGAGAAACATGCTTATGAAGTAACAACTAGAGGTGGTGTCTCTACCCAGGATCCTCTATATCCCGAAGGGCATCCCAAAAGAATTGAACAAGATTCTCAACGCATTGAACCTAGTGCTCATTCTAAGAAGAAAAAGAAAAAGAAACATAAAAATGTTGTAGAATCCTCTCGAACTCTGTCAATGATCCTAATAGTATTTCTATTTCGATGCTGAAACTGAAAGTGGTAATGAACATGATAATGATAAAGATAATGATAAGAATGATACTCCCGATAAAGAAGAGGTCGAAGAAGAACCCGAAAAGCATGCTAAAAATAAAAAGTATACTAAAGAAGATTTTATTACTGAGAAACATGGTAATGAAAGAGAACCTTGGGTGCAAAAGCCAATGCCTTTTCCTGCTAAGAAACTAAAATCAAAGGAAGAAGAACACTATAATAAATTCTGCGATTGGATGAAACCTTTATTCGTGCAAATCCCTTTAATCGATGCTATTAAATTGCCTCCTTATTCAAAGTATATGAAAGATATTGTTACTAACAAAAGGAAAATCCCCAATGAGGAAATTTCCACTATGCTTGCTAATTACTCTTTCAATGGCAAAATTCCAAAGAAGTTGGGCGACCCAGGTATACCTACTATTCCTTGTTCTATTAAGAATAATTATGTTAAAACTGCTCTATGTGACTTGGGAGCCGGTGTTAGTGTTATGCCTTTTTCTCTTTATAAGAGACTTTACTTAGATAAGTTGATACCTACTGATATATCTTTGCAAATGGCTGATAAATCTACTGCTATTCCTGTTGGTATATGTGAGAATGTTCCTGTTCAAGTTACTACTAACCGCTTGATATTAACTGATTTTGTTGTATTGGAAATGCTCGAAGATGATAATATGTCTATTATTCTTGGGAGACCTTTTCTTAACACCGCAGGGGCTGTTATTGATTGCAACAAAGGAAAGGTTACTTTCAATGTTGATGATAGGGAACATACCGTTTATTTCCCCAAGAGGATTGAGAAAGCGTGTGGAGTTAATACTATTTCTAATGTGAGAACTATCAAAGTGGGAACCATCGATTGTCCTATATATGAGCCTAAAGAAGAATATCAAACTCTTGTTATTGGATCCATATCAATACAATTGAAGGTAACATGATTGATTTGAGGTTTATTTCTTCATATGCTATGTAAAATTTATTTGGTGGCAAGACTTGATCAACCTTGTTAACAAATACTTTTTATATGCATAGAGGAGGTAAACAACATATCTTTCTTCCTCCACTTGCTCTAGTTGCTGTAGCACTTTTAATTTGCAAAGTTCCTTGGTTATTTGAAGATTTCTAAATTTTTCCTGGCCAGTAATAATAAACTAAATACCCAGAAATGTGCGTTTTTCAAAGTTTTCAAAAATTCACAAAAATTATACCGTTGGTCCTATTTTTCGACGAGGCACCTGGGAGCACCAGAGGATGACCTGTGGGGCACCTGAGGGCGCCACACCACTGGCCGGCGCGGCCAAGGAGGTTGCCGCGCCACCATGTGGTGTGGGCTCCCCTCTGCCCCACTTTGTCATCTCTTTCTCCCAGCACCTTCTCTCTCCCGAAAAAACTCGTACCAAGTTCATCTCTCTCGCGTTTTTGCTCCAGAGCTCCAGATTTCTCGATCTCTTTGCTCAGCCCAGATTTATGTCTGAAATTTGGCACATTTGCTCTTCGGTATGTGACTCCTCCACCCATCCAAGTAGAATTTCGTTTGGTTGAGTATATCTTGAATATTTTGCTGCTGTAGGTAACATGTTTAGTGAGCTTGCATGCTTGTTCTAAGTGGTAGAAACTAGTTTTGATGCATGATTAGTACTCTAGCAAGTTCCTATGGTAGTTTCCCTCAATTGTATGTCACCAAATCAAGTTTTATATTGTTTGTTGAAAATTTCAGAAAATGAAGAAGTTCAAATTTGGAGAATTGTTCAAGAAGGGAACAACCAGCACCGGGAGGCCTTCTAGGACCTCCACCCAAATTAGGCGGTCGTACAATGAAGACATCCTCGCGCCTAGCTTCGCGCCCGAAGAGGACAACGGGCCTCCTAATGCTTCTACTTTTCCATGCTATGATTTTCTAAGGAATGCAGGAATATTGGAGGACTTCTTAACCCTTGTCAACAGGGCAGGGTTAACCACCTATATGGGCGATGAAAGGGAGCAATATTACTTGCTCACCAAGACCTTCGTCGAGAGTTTCCAGTTCAACAACAAACATTATGAGCCAACGGTTGCATTTAGGATCTATGGTAATACTGTGACTATGCCGTTGAAGGATTTTTGTTGCGCCTTGGATATTGCCCCTGTAGGTACAGCAAGTAGGATTGATGACAACCCCCGGGACTTGCTGGAGCTCTACCGAGGGATCACCGATGATGACTGTCGCACCATTCAGCGGGGCAAGATAAGGAACATTCAACTCCCCGCCATTAAGTATTTTGCATGCTACATTGCTACTAGCATTCTTGGTAGGGAGAACACTAGTAATATTTCTAGCTACCATCTTGCTTTCTTGAACATTGCACTTACTGGTCAAACATCCTATCACCTTGGTGCTCTTATTGCTCGCCGCCTGTCTACCAGGGGGCCTATTTTTGGAGGAACTATTGCACTGCGTGTTTTAACATACCTAAATCTTCCTATTGATCCTAATGATGTGCCATTGGCCCCTAGGAGACTTGATATTGTTGCTATGAAGAGTCATCATTTTGTTACAACTGACTCTACTTTAGATAATATGGTATATAGAATGTTGTTTTCCGACGGGGAGGAGAAGGAAATCCCTCTTCCCCAACCAGGTTTGCTCAGTATTGACAGGCAATCATGGTCGTGCACTAAGGAGGAGGTGGATGAACATATGAAGATACAAGAGTTCCACCAGCAACATGACTCCGAGGACGTCGGGACCTCCTACGACCACACCGTCACATATCCGGGTGCTTCTTCTAGCACATACCCGGAATACGACCCATCTTCATATTACGGAGATACTACTTCATGGGATCGATGGGATTGAACTCCACTTAGGCCAAAAGCCTAAGCTTGGGGGGAGGTATACCGGCATCACTCATTCTTTGCATATTATGGTTGCTGGATACTTGCACATACTTGCTTTGTTCGTTTGAGTGGTTTTCTAATGAGAGGAAGATGATATTTGGGGAAGTGCTGCCTGAAAACTGATTCTGGAACGTTACCGTAAAAATTCTCAAAAATAGCCAGAGCATCATTTTGAGCTGCAAATTTTTTTGCAGGTTCCCCAGGTTGTTATCTAACTTTCATTAGTTGAACACTTTTTGAACTGAGCAACGTAAGATTTTTGTAAAAATCGATTTCTGTACTGCTGTCAGGTTTTGGCAGATTTCTGCCATCTCGCTTTTCTGTGTTTCTTTTAGTTTGCTATTTCTTGTTTTTGCTTTGTTCCTTTCCAAAACACAAAAAGACCAAAAATATTTCTGTTGTTTCTCTTCACCATTTGTTTGCTTTGGTTTCTTGCATTTGTTTCGCTTTATTTGCTATTGCTAGTTTGCTATAAGAAAACCCAAAAAGATTTTGCTTTGTTTGCTTGTTTCCTCTTGTTCTTATTTGCAATTTGAAAACACCAAAAATATTTGCTGTTCTTCTTTGGTTTGTAAAGTTCTTTATGAGTTCAATGGTCTTCGGTGGCTGGAGCGTGGTTTTCAATTTCATATTATCCAAGCTACACAAGTGAAAAGGCAATAATGACGATCTACGACAATCTGATTGTGGTGAGAGGCTGGTATGAACTCTATTTGTTTTCATTTTTGTACATATACTCATCCATGTGAGCATGCTTAGTTGGTTCATGTGAGGTATATGTTATTTGAGAAAGTCTAGTAGTTTATGATCTCTCATGTTTAGCTCTAATCTATTAATATGAGTAGCATGTCATGGATGTTTGCTTGCATTGTTTTATTCATAAGTAAGTATGGCATTGTGGTATCCTCCTCTGAATAATTCATTTATATCGACTTGGCACATGCTCACGCATGCATATGACTGAACAAAAAGTCAATTAAGCCTCGATGATCTATATTGCTTCGAGTTCTTGTATCACTTTTATGCCTCTGTTAATTTATTTTGCCGCAAGCATGATTATGACGATTCTTGCTCTCTTGATTTGTCGCTCCCTAGTCTATTGCTAGCCTACACTTGTACTGAGCGGGAACGCTGCTCGTGCCTCCAAACACATGAAAACCAAGTCATTCCAGAGTGTCCACCAAAAATACCTATGCATGGCATTTCAAACCATTCCAAGTAAATTCTCATGCGCTACCTTTAAAATCTTCAAAATGCTTCTTAATTTGTGTTAATGTTTCATAGCTCATGAGGAAGTATGTGGTGTTTAGCTTTCAACCTTGTCATTTACTTTTGACGGACTCTCATATGGAATAGTGGCACATCCGCTTATCCAATAATTTTGCAAAAAGAGCTGGCAATGGGATTCCCGATCCCGAATTAATTAACTTAAATAGACACTCCTCCATGGTTTGTGATTGTTGGACGGCACCCGAAGGATTCGGTTAGCCATGGCTTGTGTAAGCAAAGGTTGGGGGGAGTGTCATCATCATAATAAAACTAAAATAAAAAGGCACTCCTTCATGGTATGTGATTGTTGGCAGGCACCCGAGGATTCGGTTAGCCATGGTTTGTGTAAGAAAGGTTGGAAGGAGTGCCAAATAAATATGCAATAATTCATGGGAGCCGCTTTTGAAAGTCCGGTTGGCGAGGTAGTTAGTGTACCCATTACCATTCGTTGACAACAACAAACACCTCTCAAAATAATTTTACTCCTGATTTATAAAAATGAAAAGCTCTAGCGCATGTTAATCCCTGCTTCCCTCTGCGAAGGGTCAATCTTTTACTTTTATGTTGTGTCTCCATTATTTCTTTGAGTACTATCTTGAGAGCACAACTGTCATTCTTAGTACAATATGCTTGTCTCAAAATATGATTGATTGTGGTATAACTTTGATGCATTTATCTTTTGACAATCACTACTTCTAGTCTTTCTATGAACTCCAGAGGTGCCCGGGCAATTATGTTTTACCAATCAAATACAGGCAAGCGAGATACCACTTTATCATACTCTCTTATGAACATTGCAATCTTGTTTATGTACATGATTCTTGATGCTTATTATTAATTGTTGGTACCTCTCCATGATTGACATAGCTGTTAGATGATCTTATTTGCATGTGTCTCATTATGAACTGCTTAAGTATTAGCCATAACATGAGAATATATACATCATATGAGCAAATGTGTTCGTGAAAGTTCTTTTATCGCTCAGTTGTTAACTGAATTGCTTGAGGACAAGCAATAAGCTAAGCTTGGGGGGGAGTTGATACGTCCAAAACGTATCTACTTTCCCGAACACTTTTGCTATTGTTTGGCCTCTATTTTGTGTATTTTGGATGCAACTAACACGGACTAACGCTGTTTTCAGCAGAAGCTGCTCCGGTGTCTCGTTTTTGTGCAGAAATCCAACTTTCGGGAAAAACCTCGGAATTTATGCAGAAGACCCTATTTTCCCAGGAAACTAACGGAGCCAGAAGGGCAATTGAAGTGGAGGCCCGAGGGCCCCACACCATAGGGCGGCGCGGCCCAGGGGGGCCCGCGCGGCCCTGTGGTGTGGCCCCCTCGGCCGGCCTCCGACGCCCTCCTTCGGACTACTTATTCGCCTCGACCTAAAAACGCCAGGGGAGAAGTCGAAGTCGCCAGAAACCCTCCAGAACGCCGCCACATCGCGAAACTCCGTCGCGGGAGCCAGAAGTCTCCGTTCTGGCACTCCGCCGGGACGGGGAATTGGAGGAGATCATCACCGCCATCACCGCCAACGCCTCTACATCAACCAGCCATGTTTCCCCCATCCATGTGTGAGTAATTCCCCCGCTGTAGGCCGAAGGGGATGGTAGGGATTGGATGAGATTGGTCATGTAATAGCATAAGATTGTTAGGGCATAGTGCCTAGTGTCCGTAGATGGTACTTTTATGATATTGTTGCAACTTGTTATGCTTAATGCTTGTCACTAGGGCCCGAGTGCCATGATCTCAGATCTGAACATGTTATTGTTTCATCATGATATTCATTGTTTATGGTCTTACCTATAAGTTGTATACACATGTCGTTGTCCGGAACCGATGGCCCCGAAGTGACAGAATCGGGACAACCGGAGGGAATGGTAGTGATGTGAGGATCACATGTGTTCACGGAGTGTTAATGCTTTGCTCCGGTACTCTATTAAAAGGAGTACCTTAATATCCAGATAGTTTCCCTTGAGGCCCGGCTGCCACCGGCTGGTAGGACAAAAGATGTTGTGCAAGTTTCTCATTGCGAGCACGTACGACTATAATTGGAACACATGCCTATTGATTGATTAGTACTTGGACACCGTTTTATTATTATCTCGCAAATGCCCTGCTATGATTGTTACATGAGTTTCTCTCATCCATGCAACGCCCGTCATCCGTCCCCGTGCCTACGAGTATTTTAATCCTGCTGTTTACTATAATCACTACTCGCTGTCTTTGTTACTCTGCTGTCTGTTATTTCACTACTGCTACTGCTATAAAGCTGACACTACTCGATAAACTCTTGCGAGCAAGTCTGTTTCCAGTGCAACTGAATTGACAACTCCGTTGTTAAGGCTTCCAAGTGTTCTTTGTCTCCCCTTGTGTCGAATCAATAAATTGGGTAATACTTCCCTCGAAGACTGTTGCGATCCCCTATACTTGTGGGTCATCAGACGCTCCGAGGAAACGCCAACGCCGACGCCAACTAGTCTGTCTTTGTTAATTTGTTTCAAAACTTGTGAAATTGTGTGCTTCATTTGTTTCAGCACTTGTTAAACATTGTACTGATTTTCGCCGAATTTATTTCAGCAATTTTCTGACTCTTGTTCGCCGAACTTGTTAAATTTTATGTCGAGTTTGTTTGAAATATGTCAAATGGCCGAGGTTGGGGGTGTCCTGCCGGGGGGACGGCTGGAACTTCGGCGCTCCCCAGACCAAAATTTCCTCCAATACGGACGAAAATTTCGCCGGATTTAGACGTGGGGAGCGCCAACGAGTGGGGATGCTCTTATACTGGTTTCAGATGAAATTCAGAGATGGCTCTCGTTGGACTGGGCAAGGGGCGCACGAATTAATTACTGCCGTGCTCTTCTTGTGGAGTTTGTCGTACATAGATCGGATGTGAATTATCGTGTGTGAAGCAATTTCGAAAAGAAAACAGCCAAAACCCAGCAATGTTAACGCATCTCTAACACTCACTGACATATGCCTAAAATCCTCAGAGCATCTTCAGCATTAGCTCTATAATCTAGGGATGTATACTCGCGTTGGAGCGCGCTGCATCTGGATAGAGCGTGAGACGCCAGTGACATCGCGTAGTGGCCAAAACAAGACCCCACCAGACGGTGCAAATTACAGCACGCGGCGCCGTGCAAACAACATTCACACTTTTGTATCCACTATACAAAATTAAACAAATCAAATTAAATCAAAATAATTGTCGAGTCTATCATTTTACTACCGCACCCTCCGTCCCGCACCCTAACCCTCCCGCACCCACGCGGCGGCGCCGCGCTGCGCCGGGCGCCCCCCAGCGGCTCCCCTCCTCCCCCTCCCTTGGGCGCCTCCCTCCCGCCGCCGCCTGAGGCGCCACGGCCAAAGCCCTGGAGGCGTGGCGGCGGAGGCGGACTTCCTCGACCGCGACAGGCATGGGGGCGCGGGTTCAGCCGAGATTTGCATCGGGCCTGCTCGACGGTGGTGCCATGGAGCGCCGGTGACCAGATATCCTCGATTATCTCCATCGTTTGGCGGGCGGCGGCGTTGGTTCGGGTCCGATCTATGCCCTGATGGGCTTGGGAGGGCTACGGTCATCCTGCTGCGTCGACAACGATGCCGGCTTCGTGCAGGTTTCTGGGCTTGTTCCGAGGCATGAGGACAGCATGGGCGACTGCCCTGGGCATGGTGGTGGCGGCCTCCTCCTTCGCGGGAGGTTTTCAGCTGGTTGCTGGGGTGGCGGATCACGAGATCTAGTCGACGCCGAGCTAGCGGTGAAGGGGCCACCGGTGACAACCGCGCCTTGACATCGTTCTTGGCGGTGAAGGGGCCAAGGCATCCCCTTCTTCATCAACAACTTATCAGGTCACCTCTAGTGAAACTATATTTTTATTCCGTCACATCTTATGTGCTTTACTTGGAGCGTATGTGTGCTTTTATTTTTGTTTGTGTTTGAATAAATTCGGATCCTAGCAATCCATGTGTGGGAGATAGACATGATAACTCGTGAAGCACACGTCCGTTGGGAACCCCAAGAAGAAGGTGTGATGCGTACAGCAGCAAGTTTTCCCTCAGTAAGAAAACAAGGTTATCGAACCAGTAGGAGATGAAGGCCACGTGAAGGTTGTTGGTGAAGGAGTGTAGTGCGGCGCAACACCAGGGATTCCGGCGCCAACGTGGAACCTGCACAACACAATCAAAATACTTTGCCCCAACTTAACAGTGAGGTTGTCAATCTCACCGGCTTGCTGTAAACAAAGGATTAAACGTATGGTGTGGAGAATGATGTTTGTTTGCAATGAGCAGCGAGAGAACAATGATTGCGGTAGATTGTATTCAAATGTAAAAGAATGGACCGGGGTCCATAGTTCACTAGTGGTGTCTCTCCAATAAGATAAATAGCATGTTGGGTGAACAAATTACAGTTGGGCAATTGACAAATAGAGAGGGCATAACAATGCACATACATATCATGATGACTACTATGAGATTTACTTAGGGCATTACGACAAAGTACATAGACCGCTATCCAGCATGCATCTATGCCTAAAAAGTCCACCTTCGGGTTAGCATCCGCACCCCTTCCAGTATTAAGTTGCAAACAACAAACAATTGCATTAAGTATGGTGCGTAATGTAATCAACACAAATATCCTTAGACAAAGCATTGATGTTTTATCCCTAGTGGCAACAACACATCCATAACCTTAGAACTTTCTGTCACTGTCACAGATTCAATGGAGGCATGAACCCACTATCGAGCATAAATACTCCCTCTTGGAGTCACAAGTATCAACTTGGCCAGAGCCTCTACTAGCAACGGAGAGCATGCAAGATCATAAACAACACATATATGATAGATCAATAATCAACTTGACATAGTATTCCATATTCATCGGATCCCAATAAACACAACATGTAGCATTACAAATAGACGATCTTGATCATGATAGGCAGCTCACAAGATCTAAAAATGATAGCACAACAGGAGAAGACAACCATCTAGCTACTGCTATGGACCCATAGTGCAAGGATGAACTACTCACACATCAGTCCGGAGGCGATCATGGTGATGTAGAGTCCTCCGGTGATGATTCCCCTCTTCGGCAGGGTGCCGGAGGCGATCTCCTGAATCCCCCGAGATGGGATTGGCGGCGGCGTCTCTGGAACTTTTTCCGTATCGTGGCTCTCGGTACTAGGGTTTTCGCGATGGAGTGAATAAATAGGCGAAGGGGCAGAGTCAGGAGGCGGCCGAGGGGCCCACCCCACAGGCCGACGCGGCCAGGGGCCCCACTGCGCCGCCCTAGGGTGTGGCCGCCTCGCGGCCCCTCTTCGTCTCCTCTTCGGACTTCTGTAAAGGTCCATGCAAAATAGGACCGTGGGCTTTTCTTCGTCCAATTCCGAGAATATTTCCTTTGTAAGATTTCTGAAACCAAAAATAGCAGAAAACAGGAACTGGCGCTTCGGCATCTTGTTAATAGGTTAGTGCCGGAAAATGCATCAAAATGATGTAAAGTGTATGTAAAACATGTGAGTATTGTCATAAAACTAGCATGGAACATAAGAAATTATAGATACGTTTGAGACGTATCAAGCATCCCCATGCTTAGTTCCTACTCGCTCTCGAGTAGGTAAACGATAACAAGGATAATTTCTGTAGTGACATGCTGCTATCGTAATCTTGATCAATACTATTGTAAAGCATATGAGATGAATGAAGTGATTCAAAGCAATGGTAAAGATAATGACTAAACAACTGATCATATAGCAAAGACTTTTCATGAATAGTACTTTCAAGACAAGCATCAATAAGTCTTGCATAAGAGTTAACTCATAAAGCAATAAATTCTTAGTAGAAAGTTTTGAAACAACACAAAGGAAGATATAAGTTTCAGCAGTTGCTTTCAACTTCAAGATGTTTATCTCATGGATATATCTCATGGATAATTGTCAACACAAAGTAATATGATGAATGCAAATAAGCAAGTATGTAGGAATCAATGCACATAGTTGACACAAGTGTTTGCTTCTAGGATAGAAAGAAGTACTCGTAAACTGACTCAATATAAAGTAATAAAGAAAGACCCCTTCGCAGAGGAAGCAGAGATTACTCTTATGCTAGAGCTTTTTATTTTGGAATACTAGCATGGGTATTTTCCTGTTTCTGTTTTTCATCCAATGGAGGTTGCCCGAGAGAAATTTGATATGCCCATTTTTGCACTACTCGTTTGGATGCTGACAAAGTACACTGCTGCATGCAGCATGCGGATATCATTTTTGCTGCATGACAAAGTCCACTGCTATTTACAATGGCAGATATCTAGTCAGAGCGATTAGCTAGAGAGTTGTCTATGAACATGGATGCCGAGAGGGGCCTTTTGGAGCTCGTGCTCTAGTAGATCGATTTCAAGTTCAAACATTTGAAAAGGAAATTAAACAGAATACTAGGTTGCAGTTAATGTTGTATTCTAGCAGTGTGTAAATTTTGAATACGACATAAATTGTATTTTGGGCTGCGTTTGCGTCTCGGTAGACAGCACAATCGCTATATGTCGGGATGTTGGGCTTGGATGCAGGTCCATATTTCGATCGTCCAACCGTAAAGGATCATTTTCCGTCCGTTTACATCGAACCACCGGAGATATCCTGAGTCTGAAGGTATCAAAAAAAAAATATCCTGAGTGTGAATTAGAGCATCCCCACTCGTCTCCCCGACGAGGCCCCCGAGCGACGTATTTTCCATCCGGACGGTGAAATTCGGCCCAGTCGCGTCCCCGGTTTCTCGTTTTCGTCTGGATTTGGCCCTTCATCCATCCGGCGAGCCCACGCCATCCCCGGCCCCCCGGGGAGGAGTAAATTACATATACATACCACTTTTGGGGCAACGGTTACGAGTAGGTACCAACTCTAGTAATTTTTTCAAGTAAGTGCAACTTCTGGGGCAGGTCGTAACAAATTGAGCAACTCTTGTGTTGACACTCATTTAACTGCGCGGGCCTACATGTCAGAGCAAACGGCCGTCAGCCAGCCGTTAGGGCACAGCCATTAGACATGTCTGGTACTCCTGGTCGTCGCACATCTCACCCATTCTCCCGCCGGTGACCACCACTACCATCGAAATAAAGCAACGAGCCGCCGCCCGTCCCTGGCGGTAACACCCAGTCCGCTCGTCGCTTTGAGAAGTTTGGCAGCAACAGCCAACAGCACGCTGTGCTCGCTGCCCGCACCCCGCATACGGCGAGGGGGAGAACGCCGCCGCTGCAGATCCAGGCCGCCGGAGGTCTGTAGCCCGTCTTGTGGAGAGGAGCTAGCAGCAGAAGAGGGGACCGGCACGCGGTGGATCTCGTAGAGGTCAAAGTATGGGAGTGGCCGGTGAGCACATGAGTACATGCATAGCTAGCAACAACACACCGATGCATGCCTTTCTTGCTAGCTGCCTAGAACACGCGCGGATGGCAAGCCCGCGCAAGCGCGCACACGCTCACTTTTGCAGCGGCAGCATTAGCGCGCACATACAGGCAGCAGCACCACGCGCGAGCTCGCGATCGAGCATGGCAACGGCGGCCATTGCCTCCCATGCTAAGCAAACGTGCCGATCCCCACTGTAGCGTACAGCTAGCTCGCGCCATCATGTCATTCCAGTTCTAGCCAAGCGCGCCAGCCTCACCTGCCTGGACCGTACGTGCATCCGCTGACACGCAAGTATCCGCGCGCACGCGTCAGCCTGCCCGAGAGCGCGAGGTGGCCGGCCGGCGGCAGCTTCCGACGGCCGCGCGCACGAAGAGGAGGTGCACGACAGCTTCGTCCCGTGGCGGCGGCTCTGCGATCTGGCACGAGACGAACACGGCACCACTGCACGAGCGCTGTGCCGCTAGCTTGCGCCTTCCGGCGACCGGCCTTGAGCAGCACAAACCTGCACTCCCGCACCGGTCAACCGTCCCTGGCGAGCATCTTGGCCGGCAGCGCGGTGAGCATCACAAACCTGCACTCCCGCTCGGGCCAAACGGCAGGCCGACGGACGGTTGCTATGACAAGTGGGCCTGTGTGATTAATTCACTGTTAACTCCAAAGTTGTTCAATTTGTTACGACCTGCCCCAGAAGTTGCACTTACTTGAAAAAATTACCAGAGTTGGTACCTACTCGCAACCGTTGCCCCAAAAGTGGTACCTATATGTAATTTACTCCCCGGGGAGCTATCGGGGAGTCCGGACGAGTGAAAAGCGGGGAAGGGCCCGATCTGTCGACGACTCGACACACGAACCCCACCACCACCTCGCTCAAAATCCCCCCCCCCACCCCTCATATCTCTCTCGCCGCCGGCACCACCCCGCCGGCTTGTTGCCCAGATTCCGCCGTCCCTCCTTCCCCACCTGTCTATATTCCGCCGTCTTTCAACGACGGCCTATCTGCCTTCTCCTCCGCCTGCCTGTTTTCCGACGACGGCCTACTCCTCGTTTTTCGCGGCTCGGCTTGCCTCGACCACGCCCGTCAGGTGTTCCTCTATTTGCCTCGCCGGCCATCAACAGCTGCAAGATGATCTGGTGGAGCACATATGGACGCTCCGAGGCAACGCCAACGCCGACGCCAACTAGTCTGTCTTTGTTAATTTGTTTCAAAACTTGTGAAATTGTGTGCTTCATTTGTTTCAGCACTTGTTAAACATTGTACTGATTTTCGCCGAATTTATTTCAGCAATTTTCTCGACTCTTGTTCGCCGAACTTGTTAAATTTTATGTCGAGTTTGTTTGAAATATGTCAAATGGCCGAGGTTGGGGGTGTCCCGCCGGGGGACGGCTGGAACTTCGGCGCTCCCCGGACCAAAATTTCCTCCAATACGGACGAAAATTTCGCCGGATTTAGACGTGGGGAGCGCCAACGAGTGGGGATGCTCTTATACTGGTTTCAGATGAAATTCAGAGATGGCTCTCGTTGGACTGGGCAAGGGGCGCACGAATTAATTACTGTCGTGCTCTTCCTGTGGAGTTTGTCGTACATAGATCGGATGTGAATTATCGTGTGTGAAGCAATTTCGAAAAGAAAACAGCCAAAACCCAGCAATGTTAACGCATCTCTAACACTCACTGACATATGCCTAAAATCCTCGCAGCATCTTCAGCATTAGCTCTATAATCTAGGGATGTATACTCGCGTTGGAGCGCGCTGCATCCGGATAGAGCGTGAGACGCCGAGTGACATCGCGTAGTGGCCAAAACAAGACCCCACCGGACGGTGCAAATTACAAGCACGCGGCGCCATGCAAACAACATTCACACTTTTGTATCCACTATACAAAATTAAACAAATCAAATTAAATCAAAATAATTGTCGAGTCTATCGTTTTACTACCGCACCCTCCGTCCCGCACCCTAACCCTCCCGCACCCACGCGGCGGCGCCGCGCTGCGCCGGGCGCCCCCGCCGGCTCCCCTCCTCCCCCTCCCTTGGGCGCCTCCCTCCCGCCGCCGCCTGAGGCGCCACGGCCAAAGCCCCGGAGGCGTGGCGGCGGAGGCGGACTTCCTCGACCGCGACGAGCATGGGGGCGCGGGTTCGGCGGCGATTTGCATCGGGCCTGCTCGACGGTGGTGCCATGGAGCGCCGGTGACCAGATATCCTCGATTATCTCCATCGTTTGGCGGGCGGCGGCGTTGGTTCGGGTCCGATCTATGCCCTGATGGGCTTGGGAGGGCTACGGTCATCCTGCTGCGTCGACAACGATGCCGGCTTCGTGCAGGTTTCTGGGCTTGTTCCGAGGCATGAGGACAGCATGGGCGACTGCCCTGGGCATGGTGGTGGCGGCCTCCTCCTTCGCGGGAGGTTTTCAGCTGGTTGCTGGGGTGGCGGATCACGAGATCTAGTCAACGCCGAGCTAGCGGTGAAGGGGCCACCGGCGACAACCGCGCCTTGACATCGTTCTTGGCGGTGAAGGGGCCAAGGCATCCCCTTCTTCATCAACAACTTATCAGGTCACCTCTAGTGAAACTATATTTTTATTCCGTTACATCTTATGTGCTTTACTTGGAGCGTCTGTGTGCTTTTATTTTTGTTTGTGTTTGAATAAATTCGGATCCTAGCAATCCATGTGTGGGAGATAGACATGATAACGCGTGAAGCACACGTCCGTTGGGAACCCCAAGAGGAAGGTGTGATGCGTACAGCAGCAAGTTTTCCCTCAGTAAGAAAACAAGGTTATCGAACCAGTAGGAGATGAAGGCCACGTGAAGGTTGTTGGTGAAGGAGTGTAGTGCGGCGCAACACCAGGGATTCCGGCGCCAACGTGGAACCTGCACAACACAATCAAAATACTTTGCCCCAACTTAACAGTGAGGTTGTCAATCTCACCGGCTTGTTGTAAACAAAGGATTAAACGTATGGTGTGCAGAATGATGTTTGTTTGCAATGAGCAGCAGAGAACAATGATTGCAGTAGATTGTATTCAAATGTAAAAGAATGGACCGGGGTCCATAGTTCACTAGTGGTGTCTCTCCAATAAGATAAATAGCATGTTGGGTGAACAAATTACAGTTGGGCAATTGACAAATAGAGAGGGCATAACAATGCACATACATATCATGATGACTACTATGAGATTTACTTAGGGCATTACGACAAAGTACATAGACCGCTATCCAGACATGCATCTATGCCTAAAAAGTCCACCTTCGGGTTAGCATCCGCACCCCTTCCCAGTATTAAGTTGCAAACAACAAACAATTGCATTAAGTATGGTGCGTAATGTAATCAACACAAATATCCTTAGACAAAGCATTGATGTTTTATCCCTAGTGGCAACAGCACATCCATAACCTTAGAACTTTCTGTCACTGTCACAGATTCAATGGAGGCATGAACCCACTATCGAGCATAAATACTCCCTCTTGAAGTCACAAGTATCAACTTGGCCAGAGCCTCTACTAGCAACGGAGAGCATGCAAGATCATAAACAACACATATATGATAGATCAATAATCAACTTGACATAGTATTCCATATTCATCGGATCCCAATAAACACAACATGTAGCATTACAAATAGACGATCTTGATCATGATAGGCAGCTCACAAGATCTAAACATGATAGCACAACAGGAGAAGACAACCATCTAGCTACTGCTATGGACCCATAGTGCAAGGATGAACTACTCACACATCAGTCCGGAGGCGATCATGGTGATGTAGAGTCCTCCGGGTGATGATTCCCCTCTTCGGCAGGGTGCCGGAGGCGATCTCCTGAATCCCCCGAGATGGGATTGGCGGCGGCGTCTCTGGAACTTTTTCCGTATCGTGGCTCTCGGTACTAGGGTTTTCGCGACGGAGTGAATAAATAGGCGAAGGGGCAGAGTCGGGAGGCGGCCGAGGGGCCCACCCCACAGGCCGACGCGGCCAGGGGCCCCACCGCGCCGCCCTAGGGTGTGGCCGCCTCGCGGCCCCTCTTCGTCTCCTCTTCGTCTCCTCTTCGGACTTCTGTAAAGGTCCATGCAAAATAGGACCGTGGGCTTTTCTTCGTCCAATTCCGAGAATATTTCCTTTGTAAGATTTCTGAAACCAAAAATAGCAGAAAACGAGAACCGGCGCTTCGGCATCTTGTTAATAGGTTAGTGCCGGAAAATGCATCAAAATGATGTAAAGTGTATGTAAAACATGTGAGTATTGTCATAAAACTAGCATGGAACATAAGAAATTATAGATACGTTTGAGACGTATCAAGCATCCCCATGCTTAGTTCCTACTCGCTCTCGAGTAGGTAAACGATAACAAGGATAATTTCTGAAGTGACATGCTGCTATCATAATCTTGATCAATACTATTGTAAAGCATATGAGATGAATGAAGTGATTCAAAGCAATGGTAAAGATAATGACTAAACAACTGATCATATAGCAAAGACTTTTCATGAATAGTACTTTCAAGACAAGCATCAATAAGTCTTGCATAAGAGTTAACTCATAAAGCAATAAATTCTTAGTAGAAAGTTTTGAAACAACACAAAGGAAGATATAAGTTTCAGCAGTTGCTTTCAACTTCAAGATGTTTATCTCATGGATAATTGTCAACACAAAGTAATATGATGAATGCAAATAAGCAAGTATGTAGGAATCAATGCACACAGTTGACACAAGTGTTTGCTTCTAGGATAGAAAGAAGTACTCGTAAACTGACTCAATATAAAGTAATAAAGAAAGACCCCTTCGCAGAGGGAAGCAAAGATTACTCTTATGCTAGAGCTTTTTATTTTGGAATACTAGCATGGGTATTTTCCTGTTTCTGTTTTTCATCCAATGGATGTTGCCCGAGAGAAATTTGATATGCCCATTTTTGCACTACTCGTTTGGATGCTGACAAAGTCCACTGCTGCATGCAGCATGCGGATATCATTTTTGCTGCATGACAAAATCCACTGCTATTTACAATGGCAGATATCTAGTCAGAGCGATTAGCTAGAGAGTTGTCTATGAACATGGATGCCGAGAGCGGCCTTTTGGAGCTCGTGCTCTAGTAGATCGATTTCAAGTTCAAACATTTGAAAAGGAAATTAAACAGAATACTAGGTTGCAGTTAATGTTGTATTCTAGCAGTGTGTAAATTTTGAATACGACATAAATTGTATTTTGGGCTGCGTTTGCGTCTCGGTAGACAGCACAATCGCTATATGTCGGGATGTTGGGCTTGGATGCAGGTCCATATTTCGATCGTCCAACCGTAAAGGATCATTTTCCGTCCGTTTACATCGAACCACCGGAGATATCCTGAGTCTGAAGGTGTCAAAAAAAATAAAATCCTGAGTGTGAATTAGAGCATCCCCACTCGTCTCCCCGACGAGGCCCCCGAGCGACGTATTTTCCATCCGGACGGTGAAATTCGGCCCAGTCGCGTCCCCGGTTTCTCGTTTTCGTCTGGATTTGGCCCTTCATCCATCCGGCAAGCCCACGCCATCCCCGGCCCCCCGGGGAGCTATCGGGGAGTCCGGACGAGTGAAAAGCGGGGAAGGGCCCGATCTGTCGACGACTCGACACACGAACCCCACCACCACCTCGCTCAAAATCCCCCCCCCACCCCTCATATCTCTCTCGCCGCCGGCACCACCCCGCCGGCTTGTTGCCCAGATTCCGCCGTCCCTCCTTCCCCACCTGTCTATATTCCGCCGTCTTTCAACGACGGCCTATCTGCCTGCTCCTCCGCCTGCCTGTTTTCCGACGACGGCCTACTCCTCGTCGTTCGCGGCTCGGCTTGCCTCGACCACGCCCTTCAGGTGTTCCTCTATTTGCCTCGCCGGCCATCAACAGCTGCAAGATGATCTGGTGGAGCACATATGGACGCTCCGAGGCAACGCCAACGCCGACGTCAACTAGTCTGTCTTTGTTAATTTGTTTCAAAACTTGTGAAATTGTGTGCTTCATTTGTTTCAGCACTTGTTAAACATTGTACTGATTTTCGCCGAATTTATTTCAGCAATTTTCTGACTCTTGTTCGCCGAACTTGTTAAATTTTATGTCGAGTTTGTTTGAAATATGTCAAATGGCCGAGGTTGGGGGTGTCCTGCCGGGGACGGCTGGAACTTCGGCGCTCCCCAGACCAAAATTTCCTCCAATACGGACGAAAATTTCGCCGGATTTAGACGTGGGGAGCGCCAACGAGTGGGGATGCTCTTATACTGGTTTCAGATGAAATTCAGAGATGGCTCTCGTTGGACTGGGCAAGGGGCGCACGAATTAATTACTGCCGTGCTCTTCCTGTGGAGTTTGTCGTACATAGATCGGATGTGAATTATCGTGTGTGAAGCAATTTCGAAAAGAAAACAGCCAAAACCCAGCAATGTTAACGCATCTCTAACACTCACTGACATATGCCTAAAATCCTCAGAGCATCTTCAGCATTAGCTCTATAATCTAGGGATGTATACTCGCGTTGGAGCGCGCTGCATCTGGATAGAGCGTGAGACGCCAGTGACATCGCGTAGTGGCCAAAACAAGACCCCACCAGACGGTGCAAATTACAGCACGCGGCGCCATGCAAACAACATTCACACTTTTGTATCCACTATACAAAATTAAACAAATCAAATTAAATCAAAATAATTGTCGAGTCTATCGTTTTACTACCGCACCCTCCGTCCCGCACCCTAACCCTCCCGCACCCACGCGGCGGCACCGCGCTGCGCCGGGCGCCCCCCAGCGGCTCCCCTCCTCCCCCTCCCTTGGGCGCCTCCCTCCCGCCGCCGCCTGAGGCGCCACGGCCAAAGCCCTGGAGGCGTGGCGGCGGAGGCGGACTTCCTCGACCGCGACAGGCATGGGGGCGCGGGTTCGGCGGCGATTTGCATCGGGCCTGCTCGACGGTGGTGCCATGGAGCGCCGGTGACCAGATATCCTCGATTATCTCCATCGTTTGGCGGGCGGCGGCGTTGGTTCGGGTCCGATCTATGCCCTGATGGGCTTGGGAGGGCTACGGTCATCCTGCTGCGTCGACAACGATGCCGGCTTCGTGCAGGTTTCTGGGCTTGTTCCGAGGCATGAGGACAGCATGGGCGACTGCCCTGGGCATGGTGGTGGTGGCCTCCTCCTTCGCGGGAGGTTTTCAGCTGGTTGCTGGGGTGGCGGATCACGAGATCTAGTCAACGCCGAGCTAGCGGTGAAGGGGCCACCGGTGACAACCGCGCCTTGACATCGTTCTTGGCGGTGAAGGGGCCAAGGCATCCCCTTCTTCATCAACAACTTATCAGGTCACCTCTAGTGAAACTATATTTTTATTCCGTCACATCTTATGTGCTTTACTTGGAGCGTCTGTGTGCTTTTATTTTTGTTTGTGTTTGAATAAATTCGGATCCTAGCAATCCATGTGTGGGAGATAGACATGATAACGCGTGAAGCACACGTCCGTTGGGAACCCCAAGAGGAAGGTGTGATGCGTACATCAGCAAGTTTTCCCTCAGTAAGAAAACAAGGTTATCGAACCAGTAGGAGATGAAGGCCACGTGAAGGTTGTTGGTGAAGGAGTGTAGTGCGGCGCAACACCAGGGATTCCGGCGCCAACGTGGAACCTGCACAACACAATCAAAATACTTTGCCCCAACTTAACAGTGAGGTTGTCAATCTCACCGGCTTGCTGTAAACAAAGGATTAAACGTATGGTGTGGAGAATGATGTTTGTTTGCAATGAGCAGCAGAGAACAATGATTGCAGTAGATTGTATTCAAATGTAAAAGAATGGACCGGGGTCCATAGTTCACTAGTGGTGTCTCTCCAATAAGATAAATAGCATGTTGGGTGAACAAATTACAGTTGGGCAATTGACAAATAGAGAGGGCATAACAATGCACATACATATCATGATGACTACTATGAGATTTACTTAGGGCATTACGACAAAGTACATAGACCGCTATCCAAAGCATGCATCTATGCCTAAAAAGTCCACCTTCGGGTTAGCATCCGCACCCCTTCCAGTATTAAGTTGCAAACAACAAACAATTGCATTAAGTATGGTGCGTAATGTAATCAACACAAATATCCTTAGACAAAGCATTGATGTTTTATCCCTAGTGGCAACAGCACATCCATAACCTTAGAACTTTCTGTCACTGTCACAGATTCAATGGAGGCATGAACCCACTATCGAGCATAAATACTCCCTCTTGGAGTCACAAGTATCAACTTGGCCAGAGCCTCTACTAGCAACGGAGAGCATGCAAGATCATAAACAACACATATATGATAGATCAATAATCAACTTGACATAGTATTCCATATTCATCGGATCCCAATAAACACAACATGTAGCATTACAAATAGACGATCTTGATCATGATAGGCAGCTCACAAGATCTAAACATGATAGCACAACAGGAGAAGACAACCATCTAGCTACTGCTATGGACCCATAGTGCAAGGATGAACTACTCACACATAAGTCCGGAGGCGATCATGGTGATGTAGAGTCCTCCGGGTGATGATTCCCCTCTTCGGCAGGGTGCCGGAGGCGATCTCCTGAATCCCCCGAGATGGGATTGGCGGCGGCGTCTCTGGAACTTTTTCCGTATCGTGGCTCTCGGTACTAGGGTTTCGCGACGGAGTGAATAAATAGGCGAAGGGGCAGAGTCAGGAGGCGGCCGAGGGGCCCACCCCACAGGCCGACGCGGCTAGGGGCCCCACTGCGCCGCCCTAGGGTGTGGCCGCCTCGCGGCCCCTCTTCGTCTCCTCTTCGTCTCCTCTTCGGACTTCTGTAAAGGTCCATGCAAAATAGGACCGTGGGCTTTTCTTCGTCCAATTCCGAGAATATTTCCTTTGTAAGATTTCTGAAACCAAAAATAGCAGAAAACAGGAACTGGCGCTTCGGCATCTTGTTAATAGGTTAGTGCCGGAAAATGCATCAAAATGATGTAAAGTGTATGTAAAACATGTGAGTATTGTCATAAAACTAGCATGGAACATAAGAAATTATAGATACGTTTGAGACGTATCAAGCATCCCCATGCTTAGTTCCTACTCGCTCTCGAGTAGGTAAACGATAACAAGGATAATTTCTGAAGTGACATGCTGCTATCATAATCTTGATCAATACTATTGTAAAGCATATGAGATGAATGAAGTGATTCAAAGCAATGGTAAAGATAATGACTAAACAACTGATCATATAGCAAAGACTTTTCATGAATAGTACTTTCAAGACAAGCATCAATAAGTCTTGCATAAGAGTTAACTCATAAAGCAATAAATTCTTAGTAGAAAGTTTTGAAACAACACAAAGGAAGATATAAGTTTCAGCAGTTGCTTTCAACTTCAAGATGTTTATCTCATGGATATATCTCATGGATAATTGTCAACACAAAGTAATATGATGAATGCAAATAAGCAAGTATGTAGGAATCAATGCACACAGTTGACACAAGTGTTTGCTTCTAGGATAGAAAGAAGTACTCGTAAACTGACTCAATATAAAGTAATAAAGAAAGACCCCTTCGCAGAGGGAAGCAGAGATTACTCTTATGCTAGAGCTTTTTATTTTGGAATACTAGCATGGGTATTTTCCTGTTTCTGTTTTTCATCCAATGGATGTTGCCCGAGAGAAATTTGATATGCCCATTTTTGCACTACTCGTTTGGATGCTGACAAAGTCCACTGCTGCATGCAGCATGCGGATATCATTTTTGCTGCATGACAAAGTCCACTGCTATTTACAATGGCAGATATCTAGTCAGAGCGATTAGCTAGAGAGTTGTCTATGAACATGGATGCCGAGAGCGGCCTTTTGGAGCTCGTGCTCTAGTAGATCGATTTCAAGTTCAAACATTTGAAAAGGAAATTAAACAGAATACTAGGTTGCAGTTAATGTTGTATTCTAGCAGTGTGTAAAATTTGAATACGACATAAATTGTATTTTGGGCTTAATAAAAATGAAAATTCGAGATTTGTCGTCGTTGAATAGTGAGGAACACTGCACTGGAGTTGAGATTTCGTCTTTTTGTGAAATTTTGTCATTTTTGCTGAGGACAAAAAATACAATGTATTTCGTATTGAAAATATGCACACTTTTATAATACAACATTGACTACATCCAAGTATTTTTTTGAAGTTTTTGAAAGTTTGATTTTGAAATTTCAAAGTTTGAAAAGGAAAATAGCAAAGGGCTACCTGCTGCCCGTTGACTACATCCAAGTATGTTTTTGAAGTTTTTGAAATTTCGAAGTTTCAAAAGAAAAATAGCAAAGGGCTAGCTGGTGCCCTTCTCCGAAATGATCTTTAGCATGGATGCGTGTGTAGTCTACCGATCAATTCTACAGGAGACGTACTTTTGGACTCGATTGTGTGCATTATAGCTTTAGAGCGGCCAGATGTAAATATTTTGCGTGTATCGAATCAATGCTGCATTTGAGCTAACAAGAACCTACATTATCGAAAAAGGTCTAATTGTCCTAATGTGTTTTTCATTGTTTTTACCAGCTGAAAATATCGATATGTATTTCTCCTTTTCTTCTCTTGTGGCAAATCAAAATCCGTCTGCATCAAACAAGGAACAAAAATTTGTTGGCCCAACTGCTGGCCCGTTTCATTGGCCACATTGGGCTAATCAGATACCGACTCTGTTTCCACGTGGTATATTCTATCGGTGTATAAATCGAACCGACGAAGCACCGCAGAATCGAGCGCGTTGATCTCGACGTACGCGCGCGTGCATCAATGTCCGTCGCCGCCGCGCGGGACCGGCTCTCCTATCTCTCCGACGACCTGCTGACCCACATCCTCTCCTTCGCTCCCACGCGCGAGGCTGTCAGCACCACCGCGCTCTCCCGGCGATGGCGCCGCCCGCTCTGGCTCCGCACGGCCGCCGTCAACCTGGACTACCGCTCCTACACCAGCACTACCGATCGACGCCGGCGATCATCTCCGGTGGCACGCGATGGACGACGCTGACCACGCGTTCGCCTTCCACCGCTCCAACGGCTGCCGCCCCAAGAAGCTGAACGTGCTCATGCGCGATGACGCCACCACGCACCACGACCTATTGCGTTGCGCGCGCCCCGCCGCAGAGCGCGTCGAAGACAGCGAGGAGGAAGAGCAAGAGGCAGTCGGCTTCGAGCAGGAGGATTATGCCGGCAGCGTCAACGGAGAGGAAGACGACGCGGGCGGCGAGGCGGAGAGGGAGGGAAAAGACACCGCGCGCGTCGAGGAGGACGCCGGCAGCATTGACGATGATGACCCCCGAAGCTCCATCGAGGCCGACGCCGCCGTGTCACGTTCCCAGTCCTGGAGGCGCTGCGGCTGCAGCGGTGCCGCGCGGAGCTAAACGCGCTCCAGGACATGATCTCCGCGGCGCCCAGGCTCGCCGACGTCCGTCTCGAGGCCGTGCTCTTTTTGGACGAGCACGATGTGTACCGCCTACGCTGCCCGGCGGCCACCGTGGTCATCATGGCCAACTGCGGCGTGCACCTTATCAACGGCCTCTACAATGCAAGCTGCAGCGTCAAGCTCAACGCGCCGCGCCTCCGCCGCTTCCACTACGTGCAGGGCGCTGGCTATTTTACGGACGACACATCCTTCTCCATGGAGTCGCCCACGACGTTGCCTCTAGACCATGTTCACCTGGCACTGCCCTCGACGCCGGCGGCCAACCTGCGTCATTCCTTTCTCTCCGCGGTGCGCCACACGAGGGGCCTCAGGCTCACGGTCTTCTCCCTCTCCGACCTCGACGACGGTTACATGCCAATGTTATTCAGTAGACTGGAGCGGCTCGAGATCCAAGAGCTCTGTGGGTGGTGTGCCCTGGATCACGCCGCCGCGGTGGTCGGCGTCGTGGACATGCTGAGCAGCTGCCCGTGCCTGCGCGAGCTCCGTCTCAAGTTCATTTGGCGGAAATACGTGCGAGAAAATAATGCAGACCCAGCAGACGTGATGGCGGCCATTGCTGATTTCTCGCCGTGCAGATCCATGGAGGACGAGGAGGCTGAAGCAGCTGATTGTTGTAATGATCTTGAAGACGACCTTCAGGGACGACTCAGCCGCCGATGCAAGCTGGATTGCTTGAGAAGGGTGGTTGTGGAGTTCGACGCGGAGGAGCTGACATGTTTCCAGGTCCGGCTCCTCAAGTTTCTGGCCAGGGAAGCGGGGACTCTCCTCGAGGAGGTTGTGGTGGACGGCGGGAAGGGATACGACTCGAGCCATATAGACCGGAAGGTGGCACGATGGCGGCGAAAACGGAGACCGAGACCGGTATCTCCGCCACCACCTCCAGCGTTCTCCGAGTTCCCGCCGTTGGAGGCGCCTCCGTGCTCGGACGGAGAAGTTGACGACGGGGACGATACCAAGGCGACTGAGGTGCCGGTGTGTTCCTACACAGCGCCTGAGGTGCATTCGTACTACTACAGAGTAGCTTGTGACTACGACAGTACCGATGACGAGGAAGATATATCGCCAAGGCATTTCATGCATAGCGCGAGAAAAAATAAAAAAGGGGGCTCAACTGAATGTTGGAGCGTGAAGCCAAAGAACAAGGAGTTCATCAAGGCCGGATGGAGAAGAGGAGCGTGTGGTGGTGGTCGCCGTCGACATCATCCTTCACTTGGGGGAGAAGGAGACGTCCCTGCAGGGGCTTTGCCTTCGGTGTCATTGCCAATGGCTCCTACTCCGCCAATGCTCTGCATGTTCCGGTTACTCCGCCATGCACCTCCTCCTGCTCCATGGAGGTCACTGTTTGAGCAAGGTAGCACTCCTGCTCCGCCAAGTCGTGTTCCGCTGATAACAGAGCTCTTGTGTGGTTAGCTAGTCCATCGAGTGTCCAGAGGCATGGCGTTCAGAGCATCGAGGTTTTGCCATACTAAGCTATCAAAAGTTGCGATTGGTGTTGATTTGGCACAAGCCCATAACTATTACCTAACTGTTTCACATTTCCAAACACGGTGTATGTTCTGATATAAGTGTCGAACAAAAAGCATATGCTCAACATCTGGGGAATTGTTTTTGCATACCTTTGCTAAGGCCTTAGGCACATAAACAATATACGTGACATTTTAATATAGTTGAAACAATCGAAAATGAAATGAGCTGTTGACTATGTTTAGATCTTGCTTTAGACTGTTTACAGTGGGGTAACTTCAGCAGGTCCAGGTCCAACTCAACAAACTTGCCTATGTTTTTTCTCGATAAAGGGCGCTTTATTAGCCAAGTATCAAGCATTATACCCAGTCTCTGCATAGCTAAGATCACACAGCCGTTTATGAATCCAGTATCGAAACAAAAACGAGTATATAAAGGATAAAGGAAAAAAAGTCAACTAGTCAACAACTCCATTGGCTTCTATCAGAACATTTAACCAATTGCCAAATATATTGGTTATACTACGGGATGAGTACATGGTAGAACCTATCTAAATGATTGATCATATGGATCTAGCAACCCGACAGTTGAAGAAAAGGTATTTTATTGTCTCATCTTAATAACAGAACACACATTTCTTACAACCCTGCTAGTTGCGTTTTGCAAAGTTATCTTTAGTAAGAATCACACCTCGACGAAGATACCATGCGAAGACCTTAGTTTTTAATGGTATCTTCATCTTCGAGATGAACTTATTATTTAAAATCAGTTGGGTAGGAATGCAAATAGCTTTATACATTAAGGCTACCGAGAATACATCATTCTTGGTAAGACTCTAACGGAATTCATCGGTCCCCGTAGATAACTGCATTGAATCTAACCGCTGAAGCAGTTCGTTTCAAGAGTCTAGGCGGGAACCAATAAGATCACGTTTGAACGTTACTGAGGGTGGAGAAGATTCCATCACCTTCTATAAAGTGTCCCCTTTATAACTAACAATATTGTATAAGACTGGATAGTGTTCGGTGGAGAGTGGTTTTTCCCAACTATTGATCCTCCCCAAAAAGTATCTCCGTCCCATTTCTAATAGAGAAGGAGCCAAACGAGAAAAAAAAGTATTTCTTTATTACCATGATACCAGCCCAGAAGTGTAAATCCCACAGTTTTCAAATAACCCGGGACGTCGTCTTTAAGCCTACAAACTTGCCTATGTGGCCTTTAGTTAATGAGTACAACGGAGATTAGAGTAGTAACTAAGCTGGTTACCCTAACATCGCCGTACTATGAGATTTTTCTATGGCAATCGATCTCGTGCCGTTGCTTCAGTCGGCGGAGAAAATAATCAACACAGGAGAGTGATGCTTGTCCCGTGGACCTCCCATGCATGTATCCACCCTCTATTTCATTGTCTTTGCTTTAAGATTAGCACACAAAGAAAATCTTTGCTTACAAGGCTACCCTACAATAGTACTTTCTTTCTCTTTTCTATACATGGATTTAATTTCTTGTGTTGGATTTGAAATAGCCATATTTGTTGAAATATAGATCCTATTAACAATATGTTTAAATATGCGCGTTTCTTTTGATGATATCTTTAAACAAGCCTAAAAAATGTTCGTTTCGACAAAATTTAAAATTCGGATTCCAAAACACATTGAAACATGATGTTACACAACAAAAGTTGATAAAACTAGATATAAAATATTGTGTCTCTAAAGTGGACTCTAAGACAATTGACAAATATTACGCGAAACAGAGTGAAACCGAATGTTTCAACAAAAAATTGCACTAAGTTTCATGAAGTATCATCATGTTTCACTAAGTTTCAAAATTTGATTTTCAAAAAATTTAAAAAATTATTCAATATTGGGCTAATTTTGAAGCTACCTTCACTAGAAACTCAAATATTCAAACGGTTCACAAATTGAATTACCGGTTCAAAATATACGGGGAAGCGGGGTCGAAGGAGTGGTTCAGGTCGAGGCCGCATGCCGCAGGTGTGGTAGTCGTCAACGAGAAAAGGACGTCGTCTTGTGGGTAAGTGGGCTCGCTCTTGCCTACCTCCTGCGAGGAAACCAGTTGCTGCCCCGGGTGTGGGATGAAACCCACGCCGAATAAGGCCGATGACGAAGGCGAGATTTTCCACCCGAAGGTAGCTATATGTTGCGTACCCACCGCAACCGATGCTTGGGCGACCCCGCCGCGACTCCTTTCCTTGCAGTATGCGGTCTCGTACGCCGATTGATCTACCTTCTTATTCTTGGCCAAGGCCTCCTTGCGGAGGGTGTTCCGGTCGGTAGTGACAACTGACATGCGGTGCAGCTCCGCCACCCACGCCTCGTCTGTCCATCCCTCTGGCTTGGTTAACACCCGCTTCATGCATGGCTTGGCGAGCTGCGGCATGTCCGGTGGCCCCGGGGATTCGCGGGGACAGGGGAAAGAGAGGTGGGAGAGGGAGGGAGGAGGATGATGGCTCTGCACCAGGTTTTCAACTTGTTGTGTATTGCCGACGCTCCTTGTTGAACCCCTAAACCACAGGCCCGGCACAGGGATGCCGGTTTTTTCAGACTACACTCGCCTCATCAAGCTTTGGAGTCTCGCGATGGGGATGTTTTTGGGACTCGGCTGACAAAGGTCATTTTGGCGGCTTTGGGAGCTCGCCGGTGGTATGCTCTTAGGGCATCTCCACGGGGCAATGCAAATCAGACGCCAAAATCGATCAGTTACATCCGTTTGCATCGGCACGCGGACACAGAAATGGTCGTCACGCCAAGCGTGTCTTGTCTGTTTGCGTGGCGGGGGAGGGGGCAACACAGCAGCCTGGCACATTCACGCGAGCGCACGCGCTATGTGTAGTGCAGCCCTATGTGTGTTTCTAGCATTTTACATGTCTACAACAGCTCCCCTTATAAGTTGCCCTCCACTTCCTCTCCTAAGCAGTGTGGGACTAAAACATTGGCCTCGTCATGTGCTGGCTCCCGATGCGGTATTTTCTAAACAGGGCCCTTGGGTGCATGCTTCTGTTTGGGCCTTAGCTTGGCCTTGCTGTCTACACCAATGCAACCATGGAATGGGCCTATAGCTGCCTTGTTGTCTACATGAATGCAACCATGGGATGGGCATGTAGCTGCTGACCATATGGTAGTCTTCTCCTGCATGCTCACATGCACACTTAATTTATCCAGGAACTAGTTATGTATGGCATGCACAAGATTTAGACATGTCCGAGTAGCAAACGAGTTTCTATCTTCAAAAAAGGGTGTTATTTCGAAATGCCTACACTTAGATACAACGAACAAATCATAACCTTAGTTCCATGATTTAGGCATCGCTAGATTCCCGTGTCTTGTAGCATATGCAAATGGCGTCCTTTAAGCAGTCCTCGGACATGTTGCGGAACATGGTCCTGGCCACCATGCCGTCGATGTTGAACTGTCACGGGAACTGTTGGCTGTTCGATGTCACATGAGGCGCCAACAGGCTCGGCATGGGTCCGGTGACATAGTATAAACATGACTATTGCGGCCACTCGTCTCAGAATCATTCCCAATTGGATCGTCCAAACCAAATCATTCTCCATCCCTGAAAATGAGCTTGGAATGCTACCCGTAACTGATCTGTGGAATTAATATGAAACTCCTTTTTGACTCAGTTGGCCATCATTTGGTAGATGCTCTTGAAAAAATACAAATAGTCTCCTCGACGTGGAGTCCTTGACTATATTGAAACATGCATGCATGTGCGGCCAACGACATACATGCGATCATTAACTTAACGACGATGTTTTGTGAACGTCATCCCTTTTGGAGTGGCAGAGCTTCCCCCAAAAAATAGATGCATTGTTCAAGGTGATCTTCGTAGTTAGTTCTAACATGTTTTCTCCGTCATCTTATTTTATTGGAGCCTCTGGAAATGTATGGCATGGCATGTACTTGTGCTTATACTGCAACTGCATGGCGTAAAGAGCCAAACCATCCCACCGTCCGACCTCTGTTTTTGGAATGAGTCCAATCATGTGCATGGTTTTGGAGGCAAGGAGGCAAGCACGTGGCGTCAGCTTTGCATGTATTACCAACACATATTAGTATCATTTGTTCAACTGGATATGGAAAGTTTGTAGGTGAATCATGGAGAACCCACTTCAATGATGCCATCGATCTCGCCGCCGTCGGCGATGATGATGCCGTCATCAGAGAGAGAAAGTCTCCTGTCACCCCACGAGGGGTAGGCAAAGGACAAAATGGGCCCAATCTAGAAACCACCACCACTAGGACAACTCGAGAAATAATTATTTTTTCCGTAATAAATAATCAAGAGACGTTAATCGGAATAAATTCCTAAGAGCTCATGCTAGCATACTAAAGGTAGAAATGATGGAGCTATTATGTATATAGCGGCTTGAGGAAGACGGGCGAATATTTTCTAGAAATACGAAAAGTCAAGCCATTTTGGAGAGAGCTTGAAATGAAACAGGTCGTTCATGTGTGGCTTTCCCAAATGGTAAACCAATGGTGAAAGAAGTTTTGGAATTAGTAGAATAAAAGCGAATATTCACGCGAGCGCACGCGCTATGTGTGTAGTGCAGCCCTATGTGTGTTTCTAGCATTTTACATGTTTACAACAGCTCCCCTTATAAGTTGCCCTCCACTTCCTCTCCTAAGCAGTGTGGGACTAAAACATTGGCCTCGTCATGTGGTGGCTCCCGATGCGGTATTTTCTAAACAGGGCCCTTGGGTGCATGCTTCTGTTTGGGCCTTAGCTTGGCCTTGCTGTCTACACCATCAGTACCATGGAATGGGCCTATAGCTGCCTTGTTGTCTACACGAATGCATCCATGGGATGGGCATGTAGCTGCTGCCCATATGGTAGTCTTCTCCTGCATGGTCACATGCACACTCAATTTATCCAGGAACTAGTTATGTATGGCATGCACAAGATTTAGACATGTCCTAGTAGCAAACGAGTTTATATCTTCAAAAAAGGGTGTTATTTCGAAATGCCTACACTTAGATACAACGAACAAATCATAACCTTAGTTCCATGATTTAGGCATCGCTAGATTCCCGTGTCTTGTAGCATATGCAGATGGCGTCCTTTAAGCAGTCCTCGGACATGTTGCGGAACATGGTCCTGGCCACCGTGCCGTCGATGTTGAACTGTCACGGGAAACTGTTGGCTGTTCGATGTCACATGAGGCGCCAACAGGCTCGGCATGGGTCCGGTGACATAGTATAAACATGACTATTGCGGCCACTCATCTTAGAATCATTCCCAATTGGATCGTCCAAACCAAATCATTCTCCATCCCTAAAAATGAGCTTGGAATGCTACCTGTAACTGATCTGTGGAATTAATATGACACTCCTTTTTGACTCAGTTGGCCATCATGTTGGTAGATCCTCTTGAAAAAATACAAATAGTCTCCTAGACGTGGAGTCGTCGACTATATTGAAACATGCATGCATGTGCGGCCAACGACATACATGTGATCATTAACTTAACGACGATGTTTTGTGAACGTCATCCCTTTTGGAGTGGCGGAGCTTCCCCCCAAAAAATAGATGCATTGTTCAAGGTGATCTTCGTAGTTAGTTCTAACCTGTTTTCTCGGTCATCTTATTTTATTGGAGCCTCTGGAAATGTATGGCATGGCCTGTACTTGTGCTTATACTGCAACTGCATGGCGTAAAGAGCCAAACCATCCCACCGTCCGACCTCTGTTTTTGGAATGAGTCCAATCATGTGCATGGTTTTGGAGGCAAGGAGGCCAGCATGTGGCGTCAGCTTTGCATGTATTACCGACACATACTAGTATCATTTGTTCAACTAGATATGGAAAGTTGGTAGGTGAATCATGGAGAACCCACTTCAAGGATGCCATCGATCTCGCCACCATCGGCGATGATGATGCCGTCATCAGAGAGAGAAAGTCTCCTGACACCCCATGAGGGGTAGGCAACGGACAAAATGGCTAGCCCAATCTGGAAACCACCACGACTTGGACAACTCGAGAAATAATTATTTTTCCGTAATAAATAATCAGGAGGCGTTAATCGGAATAAATTCCTAAGAGCTCATGCTAGCATACTAAAGGTGGAAATGATGGAGCTATTATGTATATATGCTGATAGCGGCTTGAGGAAGACGGGCGAATATTTTCTAGAAATACGAAAAGTCAAGCCATTTTGGAGAGAACTTGAAATGAAATAGGTCGTTATCACATGTGTGGCTTTCCCAAATGGTAAACCAATGGTGAAAGAAGTTTAGTAGAGTAAAAGCACATGCTCGTTTGCTACATGATGTGTGCAAGTGGTTTTGTGCTCGTTTGCTACGTGATGTGTGGAAATGGTGGAAAACCTAACTTATTGATATCTTTCAAACGCTATCAACCCATGAAATCTCCGGACCAAAAATTTGGACGTGAACACCCGGAGTACGCCAGTGCCAAAATTTTGGCGGGAAAACACATGGGTTGCTATTTGGGAGCCAAATGCTGAAAAATGGCGGTAAATCTCACGAAACTTTGGTTGGCGCACTAGCCTCACCGAAACTGGCTAACAATACCGGGAATCTTAGCCTCACTATATACATGGAATCCCATTCATCATGCTACGTGAGGGCGGCCCTGGAGGTGATGGTGCAGAAGCAGGGGAGGAGGACCAACCGACCAACGTACCCCGTGGTCATGGGGCACTTGGTGTCGATGGCGGAGGCCGTCGCCGATGAGCTGCTGCGGTGACTCAAGCTAGCATGGGGAGGTCCACGAGGAGCTAGCCGGCGCGCACCTCCTCAAGCTCCAACTCTCCTACGTGCATGTCCGCCTCATGAACCACGCCAACGTTGACGCCAAGGCCGCCGAGCTCCACCGCAGCATCGACGCCGTCCAGGTCCAGCGCGGCGGCCTAGTCTTCTACGTCGGCGACCTGTTTTAGGCGCTCGACGAGGATCGATCCGCCGCCCACCACACCGCCTCCTCCTACAGCTCGGTGGAGCACATTGTCACCGAGCTCGGACGACCTCCGCCCTAGCGCGCCACCCGGACAACCTCCGCCCCAGCGCGCCACCACGCCGCCGCGTCAGGATCCTGGCCATGACCTGCTACCGGACGTACATGAGCTGCCAAGGTGAGCATATACATGCCTCACCCTACAGTACCGCTAGTACCATTCCCTTGTCCTGCATGTGTCTTGCATCCTTGTTTCTTTCTCGTGTTCGCTGTTGCACACAGCATACAGTGTCAGCCGTCGTGGCTTAACTAGCTCGTGGCTTTAATGGGAGAAAACATTGGGCCCTCATCCCTTAAACTGCTATCAGACGACCCCATTATGGTTGATTTGTGTAATTTACTAACTACCGGCACATACCTAGTATCATTTGATTACCTAGTATCATTTGTTCAGGGATGCCGCAGATCTCGCCGCCATCGGCGGTGATTCGTCGCCGCATAGAGAAATTCTTATGACACCCCATGGTGACATAATTCGAGGGGTTATGAAAGTGACAAAATGGCTATCCCAGTCTGGAAACCACCACGACTCGGACAACCCGAGGAATTTTTTTCGTAATAACTAATCAGTATACATTAGTTGAAATAAATTCCTAAGAGCTCATGCTAAAAGTGGAAATGGCAGAGTTATTATGTATGCTGGTAGCGGCTCGATGAAGATGGGCGTATTTTTTTCTAGAAATACGAAGAAGTCAAGCCATTTTGTAGAGCACTTGAAATGAAATAGGTCTTTAATGCATGTGTGGCTTCCCAAATGCTAAATCAACGATGGACGAAATTTTGGAATTGGTATAGTAAAACCACATTCTCGTTTTCTACATGACCATGTGGAAGTGGTGGAAACCCTATCTTTTTGAGAACTTTCAAACGGCATCTTATTCTCCGTGATTGGAGCCGGTATAGCTACCGATGAAATCTTCGGACCAAAAAGTTGGATGTGTACACCTGACAAATACGCTAGTGCCCAAATTTGGGCATGGAAATGCCAGAGCGGCTACCTGGGAGTCAAATGATGAAAAATGGCGGGAAATCTTCCAAAACTCCAGCTGGCACCGTAGTGTCACCGAAGTAGGCTAACAATATCGGGAAGCTTAGCCGCACACTATATACATGGAAACTCGTTGCTAAGAGGCATGATGGGGCCAACCTAGCGGTGAAATACATCTCATGATTTTATGTGATTTCGGTACAACAACAACATTTAAATCTCGAAAATGTGGAGTAGATTTGAAATTAAGGGCTCGCAGGGGATGCATTATTTCATGCTATGAGACGGTGAGCACTGTGAGGGAGGAAGGTGGTGCGAGATGATGGGAGGCCACATCGACAACAAGATAGTTCTCAAATAGATAGGATAGATGAGTGGAAGGTTGAATATGAAGAATATGACTTGGAGCTGGTCAATTTTGAGGATAGGGAGTGAGATGGAAGATACCAGTGTGCATCCAAATAATAGTCATCAACAATGGTATGCCATGGGTTTATTACTCCCTCCGATTTAAATTAACTATTACTAATGTAGATGTATCTAGACTCATTTACTTCTAGATACATCCATATTTAACGAAAAATAAATGAATCGGATGGAGTAATAGGGATTATCAAACCAAAATGACATAAAATTATAATTTTTTTATGCACAACATAATAACAATTAAATGAACTATCATGCATACCATATAAAAAATAAATGCAATGCACTGGACCTCTTTACACTACAAGTATATACCTATATTATGACCCCAATGCGCGATTTCACGTCTTCTCTTGTTCCACAGGCCCCACAATATCTAGAGAAATTAGTATATATACATAGTTATGAGTGTGTCCATTTGTACATTGTTTTGCAGAAAATAAAGCATAGGAACGTGACCTTTTTTCACTACACCAAGGAGGCAAGGAGAGAGTCGGCTGGAGGTCCTGAGAAAGAAATCAAACACATATATGCAGAGCCGATGCGGGCGACATTAGAGACCGGAACAAACGAGGGCAGCGATGAAGGCCGGGAAGCGTCCGAGGCATCGTGCGTGATGAGTTGGCAGTCGTACAACACGACCTGCTCGGGACTGGAGACCGTGAGCGCGATGATGCCCGAATGGAGACACCCTCGCCGGGGCACGTGCCAACAGCCGCAGCCTGACACCCCTCCTTCCGACTCCTCGCCGTCGTATGTGCTCTCCACCTGCGTAGGTGATCCCTCGCCTCGAGCACCCACAAATTGTTGTCCGAGTATTGATTTGGTTTTCCTACTCGGCTACTCGCCTAGCTTAGGGACGATCGGAAAAAAGGAGCCCTCCATACAGCCATATGGATGTGCAAGGATGACAAATCGGGAAGAAAACTAGATTTTGCGGCATTAATTATCTCGTAACGCGATTCCCGTCCGTCAAATTAGGGCGTGCGGGTGGGGATCTGGAGTTTTGGAGGAAGTACGTAGTTGCGGGATTTAGGGAGAGGGGGTGGCGGTGAGAGGGGAGGGGGAGAATAAATGAGTCTGAATCGTTAGATGAATATATGGATCTGAACAGTCAAGATTTAATTTTCCAACAAACTTCTTGTCTTTATATAAGTAGTGGAGAAGTGGAGATAAACTTGTGATGGGGGGGGGGGGGAGAGGTTCAAATTGGTACAATTACTTGCAAAATGTGATGGACCGGTATAACAAGATGTGTAGTGGGTGCAAATTGGTACAGAGTTGTTCTAAATCTGACATGTGGCGTTGTTATTTTTGCAAATAAGTACAATTACTTGCAAAATGTGATGGACCGGTATAACAAGATGTGTAGTGGGTGCAAATTGGTACAGAGCTGTTCTAAATCTGACATGTGGCGTTGTTATTTTTGCAAATAAGTATCCCTTGTTTCTCTCTCCCAGCCGTGACCTTTTTTAGTTTTTCCAAATTATCGATGTCCAACGCCGTGCTTCTAACTGTCGTCGACCTCTTCCTCACATGCATGGTGCTACAATTCCTCATCGCCTCCACAGAGCGCGGGGTGGTCGTGCTCGGCGCCAGCATCACCGATGCCGTCCTGCTTGTCCTCATGTTGGCGTCATCACAAACTTATGCCCATCATTGGCCGGCCACTCGCCCACATAGCTCGCCCCTCTCTCCTACATGCCCGCATCCGATTGGCCACCAACACCTTCATAACCCAGGACGCCACCATTAATGAACGTCGTGCTTTCCGTCGTATTGACTTAACTAGTCTCGTGCAGATCGCCATGGTCATGGTGCAACTCGTGGACATGGCCGTACGTGAAGGCCAACCAGTTCCCTTGTGCGGTTCCGGTCCATGGTGCAACTCGTGGACAAGCGGCGATCGACGGCGCCTCCGCAGTGGTCGCCAGCCGCGTGCTTTGCCACCTTCAGAGTATGCCGTTCCGAGTGTGGGTCATGCCGGTGTCCCCATCTTCGCTAGATGGAGATTCCCGCATACCCAGTTCTGGTTCGGTGCGCGGCGGCCGACACGGTTATGGCCACGATGACTAGGTCGCATGTTTCCGTGGCCGGCTGTGCCAGGCAGTGCATACATTTCCATGTCATCGCTCTAGTCGAACAGCTCGGTGCCGGCGGGGACCATGAGACGGAGGCAAAAGCCCGGGTGGAACCAGGTGTTCCTCTTCTCCTAAGAGCGCGTACATGCCTCGGCACTCGAGATGTTCGTCATGGACAAGGATGTCGTGGTGCGCAACGAACTGTGCCAGCTGGGTCACGTTAGATCGGCGAGGTGCTGGTGCGCGTGCCGCCCAACATGCTGCTCATGCCCGGGTAGCATCGATCCCGTTTAAAATGGCACCTGGAATCATATCTAAAACCTACCTCCTAGCTAGTACAAAATGTCGCTCTAGACATATAAAAGGAAATAAATCTGATTTTCTTTTTGTGTTGAATTGACTCGCAAAGAAAATAAAAAAAATAGAGAGAAATGCATATGTCTATTGCATTTGGCCCAACCCAGCCACGTACCCACACCTATGAATCACTGTTCTCTGCTCATCAGATCAGGCCTCTTTTATGATTGCCCTATATAACTCACCATCGGAGAAGTTAATTCCTAGGTAGTGCCACGATGATGGTTTCCAAATATTGTACATCGATCGAGTTGCCAAAAAAATGTTAGTAAAACATATTTCAGCATGCAACGTATAAAAGTAATTTTGATTTTTGAGCATGCACAAACCAGTAGAAGCTAGCACATAGCATGCATAATTCACATAGATAGGAGTAGCCTAGCTACTATACTGAAAGGAGCGGATAAGCACGGTACGGTGTACTTGATTTTGTCCTACCTAGCTAGGCGGGCGGGAAAAACAAAAGACCGTTACCTTGAGCAGGTCGATCCGATGGACGTGCACAGGAGGATTCAGTGTACTCCGTACTAGCTAGCTAGCATGCACATGGAAATGCAAGCTAAACTAGTCTCGCGCTTTGATCTAGCTAATATTCGAGTTGTTTCTATATTTATTAGGGCATCTCTAGCGCCCAGCCCAAAATGGACATGGAAATCATCTGTCTGGGTCTATTTAGGTCTGACCGTGGACACAAAATTGGCCTTTTGGCTGGTATGTTCGATTGGGTCGGGTATCCCAAGCCACGGTTACGCCTGCCATGGCCAATATTTTTTCCAAGTTGATACATAGTGGCTGAAATACATTGGAAAAACTAGAAAATAACGCCTGCCATGACTGGCTACTAGTCCTCTCCGCCGAGGTCGAGAAATGTCGGACGTGCCCAAGGCCACGGCTTGTCCGTAGGCTATTGAGGCATTTGCGGTGGGGTTGGTGTGGGAGTAGGAGGAGGCGGGCGATGCGCGTGGGGCTGGCGCCCAAGAAGGCAATGAGTATGGCGTTGGAGGCGGTGCGCCGTAGGAAGGTGGCGGCGCGTCGTAGCAAGAGGCTACGGTCGAGGCCTCTATGGCCAACCTCATGGCCCTCCTCATTTGAGAGGCCATGATGCATGACCTTCGAGGTATAGCGTGGTGGCGCTTGTGGCAGTGGCGGCGGAGGCTGCTCCTGCGAGGACTTCATGGCTAGTCTCATCGCCTCCTCCTCTTCCACGCCTTCCAGCATGAGAACCACTTCTCCCTGCTCCTTGACCTTCTTCGTGAGGTACACTAGGGAGCCAATTTAGTCCTCGGTGTCGTCTCGCGCCTCCTCTTCGTCGTCCTCCCCCTCCTACTACTCCTCCTCATCCTCCTTCACCGGCACGAGTGGATCGGCATAGTGGAGTCCGTCATTGCCGAGGTATCCCGCTCGGCGCATCGGATCCCATTCGATTTATAGGGCACCGACGGCATGGGAACCCTCTGGTAGCTAAGGCGTTAACCAGCAGAAATGTGCATGTTGGTCCACCCACTGTCGCATGGTGTGCGCACGTAGTATAGGGCACAAGTGACTTTGACGATGGCCGACACGCGAATGCGCGGCTTCTTCGGCGCCGCCGATGACCCGGCCTCGGGGTCATGCTTTGGCTTCCGCCATGGCCGTCCCTTGCCCATGATCAACATTGCGCTCGCTATTTAGTGGGGACGATGCTTGGCGGAGATGGCAGCACAAAAGCGCAGCCACCGCCCGCCCGTAATGGCGCTGCCGCTGAAGCCGAAGCATTCCATTGAAGGCTACTGGGACAGGGCCGCGCAGGGAGGGCATCGATTGAGGCGACGCGGTCACCGCCAAGAGCGTAAGAGGCATAGGGGAGCGGTCACGCGCATGCAACGTACGCATTCGCAGCCCAAATCTTTCCCGTGTTCGCGTCTTGGCGGACACCCCGGTCACTATGCGTCACGCTGCTTGGCTGGGGGCAGGTGGATGTTTTGATCGCGCGGATGCAAACTGTCACTTTATATCCATTTGCGTCTAGATGATGGAGATGTCCTTAGTATCCACATTAAAGAATAAAGTAAACGGTGATAGGCTTGCGAAAGAAATACATACGGAGTATGCTTTTTTCTTTAGTTGTAGATCGATTCGGCTTGGTACAAAACTAAACTAAATTAATAATAGGTGAGAAAAAAAAGGAGGTGCGGATCGATTCAATTTGATGCAAATGGGGGTGTGTGCTTCCAATTAAAAGACGTGTGTGTGAAAGAAGCAATTTTGGAATAATGCTGGTTTTTAAATTTAGCTGGAATATATTTTTATTCCGTTAAAAGACGTTTTAATTTGCATGAGCTGAACTCTCGTGAATGGATGTAGGTTTTTGTGCGAGTAAATCGATGGATGGATGATTTCAGCAGCACGTACGTAGATGCACGATTGAGGGGGAAGAGAAAAGGTGATGCATATGCATGACGTGAGCTGATCAGAACTAGCTAGTAGAGAGGCTTCGGAAAAAGAGATACGGAGTACGTACGTGCGTCAAGTCGGACCTGATATATATTTTGAGTTAGTATGTTGCGAACGGGCCGGTGTGCATATATATATGGCACTAATTAGACATGGTTTAATTTGGAGTAGGAGGAAGAAGGAAAAGAAAAGAGGGGTCTGGTCGATGTGTGGGGTCAGAAAGGGAAGGAAATAAAGATACACAACCTCCAGGTGGAAAAAAGCTGATCCGATCGAATACACTAGTACTAGTACTCCTCCAGGTGATTGTTGAACCGGATTCCGAACAAATTTGGGTCGCGTTTGCGTCTCGGCGGACAACAATGTTACTATGCCTCGGATCGTGTTTGAGTCTCGGCGGACAACCAGGTGACACTATGCGTCGGGCCGCTCGACTAGGGGCAGGCGCATTTTCTGACGGCGTGGACGCAAAAACGATCACTATGAATATGCGTACGAATCGACTTGGTACGGATAAAACAAAAAAAAGCGACGAAAAAAGGAGCTGCACAGATGGAAACGACTTGATGCAAACGGGCCGGTGCGGTGGTTTGAAGTAAACAAATGGTTTGCATTTTGTACGTATTGCTCGCTCAAGGATAATGGAAAGAACTCAAAGAAGTGATGAGTGTCGCAGCAGCTTTGCATACTACGTACGGACTCTTGCATCTAGGTCTCATTTTTTCGGCGCTCAAAAATATTTGTGTTAAAAGAATTTGCATGAGGTGAGGACGTGAATGGCGATGTAGCTAAACCAGCTTTGTGTGCGAGTAAATTGATGGATGGATGATTTGAGCGGCACGTACGTACGTTGGGATGGAAGAGAAATGGTGATGCATCACGTGTACTGGTATAGTAGTATAGTACAGAGAGGCTTCCGAAAAGAAAAGAGGCCGGGCTGGGTGGGTGTGCATGGGAATGGAGATTGGAGTAGGTGCGTAAGTAGCGGCTGATATTTGCAGACGGGCCGGTGTGCATATATATATGGAGTAGGAAGAAATGAAAGAAAAGAAGGGCCTGGTCGACGTGTGGGCTAAGAAGAGTACTGCTTATTTATTGTTCCGGCCAGATAACGGAATTGATTATGTTGATGAGTACTAGTAGTACTAGTACTAGTACTAGTAGTAGTAGAGACTAGAGAGGCTTCCGAAAAGAGATAGGCCGGTGCGTGTACAGGTACGTACTCCCAGCTGGTAGTACTATTTGGTTATTATGTTGCAAATAAAACGGCCGGGACGGTTTGGTACGTACCGTATACTACCAATTAAGTAGTACTAGTAGGATTAGGCAGAAGGGAAAGAAAAGAAGGGTGGGGTGGGGTGGGGACGTGGGGTGGGGTCGGTGAAGCAGAAAAAATCTGATCCGATCGTTGAATTGAGTAGATTCCGAAGAAAAGACGCACGCACACGGCGGCTGGTTTGGGAAGAAAGAAAGAAAGCCTCGCGGTAATTAAAAGGGAAGCTAGGCTCGCGCTGTTTCGGAAAAAGAAAGCGGCCGGATTTAATAATAGCGGTAATTAAAAGGGAAGGCTGGCGCACGTACGTCGCGCGCGTGAGGGTGGGACCCACGTGCGTAGCTTAGCTTCCCACCACGTAACACGGCACACGCCTCGCACATGCACGTGGCGCGCCCAGGTCGTGGGGCCACAAGAAGAAGTGGGGTATCTGGATGACACGCGCGCGGGAGGGGCACTCGCGGTGGTTGTAGGTAGCGAGGCAGAAATTAAATTGGTCGGCCCAACTGCTGGCTCGTTTAATTGGGCTAATCAGATACCGACTCTGTTTCCACGTGGTATATTCCATCGACGTACGCCGGTACGCGCGCGCGCATCAATGTCCGTCGCCGCCGCGCGGGACCGGCTCTCCTATCTCTCCGACGACCTGCTGACCCACATCCTCTCCTTCGCTCCCACCCGCGAGGCTGCCAGCACCACCGCGCTCTCCCGGCGATGGCGCCGCCCGCTCTGGCTCCGCACGGCCGCCGTCAACCTGGACTACCGCTCCTACACCAGCGCTACCGACGCCGGCGATCATCTCCGGTGGCACGCGATGGACGACGCAGACCACGCGTTCGCCTTCCACCGCTCCAACGGCTGCCTCCCCAAGAGGCTGAACGTGCTCATGCGCGATGACAACGCCACGCACCACGACCTATTGCGTTGCGCGCCCCCTGCCGCAGAGCGCGTGGAAGACAGCGAGGAGGAAGAGCAAGAGGCAGTCCGCTTCGAGGAGGAGGAGGATTATGCCGGCAGCGTCAACGGTGAGGAAGACGCTGGCGACGCGGTGGAGAGGGGGGAAGAAGACACCGCCCGTGTCGAGGAGGACGCCGGCAGCATTGACGATGATGACCCCCGAAGCGGCATCGAGGAGCTCCGGATGGAGTGGCTAGACCACGGCTGTCCATGCATCACGCGCACGCACGCCATCTCCCCGCGCTCGCTTCCCTATGCCACCCTCCGTGTGCTCGAACTCACCGGATGCATCCTCCAGCCCCAGTCGGACTCGGACCGACGCCGCCGTGTCACCTTCCCGTTCCTGGAGGCGTTGCGGCTGCGGCGGTGCCGCACGGAGCTAAACGCGCTCCAGGACATGATCTCCGCGGCGCCCAGACTCGCCGACGTCCGTCTCGAGGCCGTGCTCTTTTTGGACGAGCACGATGTGTACCGCCTACGCTGCCCGGCGGCCACCGTGGTCATCATGGCCAACTGCGGCGTGCACCTTATCAACGGCCTCTACAATGCATGTTGCAGCGTCAAGCTCAACGCGTCGCGCCTCCGCCGCTTCCACTACGTGCAGGCCGCTGGCTATTTTACGGACGACACATCCTTCTCCTTGGAGTCGCCCACGACGTTGCCTCTAGACCATGTCCACCTGACACTGCCCTCGACGCCGGCGATCAACCTGCGTCATTCCTTGCTCTCTGCGGTGCGCCACACCAGGCTCCTCAGGCTCACGGTCTTCTCCCTCTCGGACCTCGACGACGGTTACATGCCAATGTTATTCAGTAGACTGGAGCGGCTCGACATCCAAGAGCTCTCTGGGTGGTGTGCCCTTGATCACGCCGCCGCGGTGGTCGGCGTCGTGGACCTGCTGAGCAGCTGCCCGTGCCTGCTCGAGCTCCGTCTCAAGTTCGTTTGGCGAAAATACGTGCGAGAAAATAATCCAGACGACCCAGCAGACATGATGGCGGCCGCTGCTGATTTCTCGCCGTGCAGATCTATGGACGACGAGGGGGCTGAAGAAGCTGATTGTTGTAATGATCTTGAAGAAGACCTTCAGGGACGACTCAGCCGCCGATGCAAGCTGGATTGCTTGAGAAGGGTGGTTGTGGAGTTCGACGCGGAGGAGCTAACGTGTTTCCAGGTCCGGCTCCTCAAGTTCCTGGCGAGGGAAGCGGGGACTCTCCTCGAGGAGGTTGTGGTGGACGGCGGGAAGGGATACGACTCGATCCATATAGACCGGAAGGTGGCACGATGGCGGCGAAAACGGAGACCGAGACCGGTATCTCCGCCACCGCCTCCGAGCGTTCTCCGAGTTCCCGCCGTTGGAGGCGCCTCCGTGCTCGGACGGGAGAAGTTGACGACGGGGACGATACCAAGGCGCCCGAGGTGCCGGTGTGTTCCTACACGCGCCCGAGGTGCATTCGTATTACTACAGAGTAGCTTGTGACTACGACAGTACCGATGACGAGGAAGATATATCGCCAAGGCATTTCATGCATAGCGCGAGAAAAAATAAAAAAGGGGGCTCAACTGAATGTTGGAGCGTGAAGCCAAAGCACAAGGGGTTCATCAGGGCCGGATGGAGGAGAGGAGCGTGTGGTGGTGGTCGTCGACACCATCCTTCGCTTGGGGGAGAAGGAGACGTCCCTGCAGGGGCTTTGCCTTCGGTGTCATTGCCAATGGCTCCCGCTCCGCCAATGCTCTGCATGTTCCGGTTGCTCCGCCATGCACCTCCTCCTGCTCCATGGAGGTCACTGTTTGAGCATGGTAGCACTCCTGCTCCGCCAAGTCGTGTTCCGCTGATAACAGAGCTCTTGTGTGGTTAGCTAGTCCATCGAGTGTTTAGAGGCATGGCGTTGAGAGCCGAGAGCATCAAGGTTTGATCAAGCATGAAACACCTCGCATGTATATATTGTTTAGGAGAATTTCACATTTAGAAAAATCACTAATCAATGCTCTACACCCTGTACAATTTGGAGCCATTCTCCTCCACAAATACATGTGCTTCACCATTATCTTTCAGTTTTGCCATATCAATCAAAAGGTGCGATTGGTGTTGATTTGGCACGAGCCCATAACTATTACCTAACTGTTTCACATTTCTGAACATGGTGTACGTTCTGATATAAGTGTCAAACAAAAAACATATGCTTAACATCTGGGGAATTGTTCTTGCACACATTTGCTAAGACCTTAGGCACATAAACAATATAAGTAACATTTTAATATAGTTGAAACAATCCAAAATGAAATGAGGTGTTGACTATGTTTTGATCTTGCTTTAGACTGCTTACAGTGGGGTAACTTCAGCAGGTCCAGGTCCAGCTCAACAAACTTGCCTATGTGGCCTAATGAGGACAATGGAGATTAGAGTAGTAACTAAGCTGGTTACCGTAACATCACGCGTAGTATGATATTTTTTAATGGCAATCGATCCCGTGCCGTTGCTTCATTCGGCGGAGAAAATAATCAACATAGGAGAGAGTGATGCTTGTTTCGTGCACGGGACCTCCCATGCATGTATCCACCCTCTATTTCATTGTCATTGCTTTAAGATTAGCACACAAAGAGAATCTTTGCGTACAAGGCTACCCTACACTAGTATTTTATTTCTCTTTTTATACATGGATTTAATTTCTTGTGTTGGATTTGAAATAGCCGTATTTGTTGAAATATAGATCCGATTAACAACATGTTTAAATATGGAGATAATCGCATGGTTGGTCACAGAACTTACCAGAGATGAGCACTTTAGTCACAAAACTTCAGAAGAGGAGTCCGCTAGTCACTCAGGATTGTTTTATGAGCAAACTGGTCACTCCCGTCATGACTCCCGTCATGACACCGTTAGCCAAGATGACGTGGCACGTTGACTAGGAAGTTGACTGGAGATAATCGCATGGTTGGTCACAAAACTTACCATAGATGAGCACTTTAGTCACAAAACTTCAGAAGAGGAGTCCGCTGGTCACTCGGGACTGTTTTATGAGCAAACTGGTCACTTTCTGTTAAGTAGCACGTTGAGAGCCTGTTGACCACGTTAGGATGTCTTTTTTTGCAAAAAAAAACACCCTAAACAATCAACATAGTCCTCTTAATCTCACGTCTCTCTGGACCCTCGTTGGCTAGTGGGTCCCACTGGTCAGGTGCATCTTCTTCCCCGTCCTAGCACTTTAGTCACAAAACCGGCTCTCCTATCTCTCCGACGACCTGCTGACCCACATCCTCTCCTTCGCTCCCACCCGCGAGCCTGCCAGCACAACCGCGCTCTCCCGCCGATGGCGCCGCCCGCTCTGGCTCGGCACGGCCGCCGTCAACGTGGACTACCGCTCCTACACCAGCGCTACCGACGCCGGCGATCATCTCCGGTGGCACGCGATGGACGACGCTGACCACGCGTTCGCCTTCCACCGCTCCAACGGCTGCCGCCCCAAGAAGCTGAACGTGCTCATGCGCGATGACGCCACCACGCACCACGACCTATTGCGTTACGCGCCCCTGCCGCAGAGCGCGTGGAAGACCGCGAGGATGAAGAGCAAGAGGCACTTGGCATCGAGGAGGAGGATTATGCCGGCAGCGTCAACGGGGAGGAAGATTCAGGCGACGAGGTGGAGAGGAGGGAAGAAGACACCGCCCGTGTCAAGGAGGACGCCGGCAGCATTGACGATGATGACCCCCGAAGCGGCATCGAGGAGCTCCGGATGGAATGGCTAGACCACGGCTGTCCCTGCATCACGCGCACGCACGCCATCTCCCCGCGCTCGCTTCCCTACGCCACCCTCCGTGTGCTCGAACTCACCAGATGCATCCTCCAGCCCCAGTCGGACACGGACCGACGCCGCCGTGTCACGTTCCCAGTCCTGGAGGCGCTGCGGCTCCGGCGGTGCCGCGCGGAGCTAAACGCGCTCCAGGACATGTGACATAGGCATCCCAAATGGGCCTGCCTCATATAGTACCCGGGGTTTATTGAAGGCCCACTACCCGAAGAATAAGAAGACTCGAGAGCCCAAGATGTATTTAAGGAAAAGATAGAATTGTAATAGGAAGTGTTATTTGGCGGGATGAGTTAGAAACCGTCCCGGACTATGTAATCCTTGTATAGCACGAATCCCTCGGCTCCACCTATATAAAGGAGGGGTCGAGGGACGAGAAGATCATCGAATCATTGTCTACAAACCCTAGTTTTCATATTCGTCGAGTACTTTTCATGTGAAACCTTCGAGATCTACTTGCCCTCTACTTCTAACTAAACCCTAGCCTATAATCCATAGGCATTGACAAGTTAATCCCTTGTCAATTGGCGCCGTCTCGTGGGAACTAGAGGCGTAAGGATCCGATCTCGATGGCACGTTCAAGATCTTCGACATCGTCAACCGGGAGCAACACTATGGATCGAGGTAAACAGATCGCTACTGGTCTCGTTGATTTTGTTCCTCACCCACCCTCCCGTTTGGATGCATATGCGTATCTGGCGGAGCCCTTGGAGATGACGTTCGGAAGGTTCCACTTTCGCGTCAAGAAAGAAGGATCGTATCGTGTCGAAATTCCGATTTCGTCGGGATCGTCGGCGGTCGATTCTGAATTTTCAAGCTATGCATCATCAAGCGAGTCGAAGAAGAAACTTCGGCAACACGCTACGTCGGCACCGAGCAAGAGAGAAACTCGCCAAGATCTTCGACAACGCATCGTCCGGGTCATCCGCGGACTCATATATAAGCGATGGCTCAAGCGATGTCGACGATTACGACTTCATCGACAAATCTCTCACGGTGGGCAAGGTCTTCATCAATCTCAACAATGATGTCACCAAACCCAACATAGATCCGAGTACAAAATATCATCAGATTTATGCTATCGAAGATCAAGAGGAAACATCGGAGGCTTTCGATCAATTGGGAAATCCTTTTGTCGATCCCTCAGATCTAAGGAGAGGTATGGGCACTAAATACGTCGGGCCCACACCACGCGTCAGAGTCCAACTTCCACGAGCAGCCTGGGATAGAGCGGCAAAAGCCATAGATGGTTCGGAACCAATGACGACAACGGCTACAGCTCAAGAACTGCAAGCTTATCAATATATGCTCGCACGAACTGCCCGAGAAATAGAAAAACAGAGCAGGCTGAGCTAAACAGGAGAAAGGAGGCAGCTTCCGCATCCAGCAGGAGAAGGGCAGACCTAAGTGGACAATCTAGAGTTTCGGGTGATAGCCACAGGGAGGCTCGGAACAGAGGAAGATCAAGGCTACAACACATACCCGAAGCAGAAAGAGAGTACTTGGTTCAAAACCTCGACATGTCCTTTATGACGATAGATACAAGAGGAAATATTATCCCTAAGACACCAGAAGCTGGGTATATGGCGACACAAGCTTACATCCTCGCATCCAAGCCGCCCCAGGAGATCCAAGGGAAACATTATACAACATGGCATTGGCAGGAGTTGGAGCTATGGGGACAGCGTTCGTAGCAACGCCTCCCGAAGGAGCAGCAAGGCAAAATAGTCCACAACCTGCGGCGGCAACGGCGGCAGCTCCGGAAGGACCAAGTGGAGCAAGAGACACGGGAGTACAAGCGAGGGTCGATAGAGCAAGGCAAAGCGAGAAGAGATCATCGGCGGTCCCGGAGCTTAATGACGAGGATATGTGTGGTCTACCGTGCTTCACGAGAAGAGTCCGAAAAACTCGAGTCCCCTCGGGATTCAAGTTACCCGATCACTTCAAAAAGTTCGACGGCTTGCAAGACCGGAGGACCGGTTAATTGATTACCTCGAGACGGTGAAGCTAACTGGAGGAACTAGAGCAACAGCGATGCAAAGTATTCAGGTGCACTTAAGTGGAGCCGCTCGATCTTGGATCAAAAAACTTCCGCCAGGATCCATCGACAGCTGGGAAAGTTTCGAGGACGTTTTCGTCAAGAACTTTAGATCCACATGCAAGAAGCCTGCATCGTTGGAAGAGTTGAGGGCGTGTCGACAAAAGCCAGATGAGTCAATGAGAAAATACATCCAAAGGTGGAACATCATAAAAAACTCGGCGAGAAAATATATCGACGAGAGAGCAATAGATGCGTTTGTCGCAGGAATCAGGCGCGGAGATTTTGTCGAGGACTTGGGAAGGACCAATCCAAAAACAGTATCCGCATTGATGGAGATAGCAAATAGATGGGCAGACGGAGAAGACGCTGTCCACAATAAACGACACAGGTCGCCAGAGGAGGACCGTAGTCGAAATTATCGAACGAGGCGACGATTTCCTCGGCGATATCAGAATTACGACGCCCGGAGGCAAATTTCGGCAGGATTTCGGTCAAATACGGGAGCAAGCAACAGAGATGATTATCGGAGAAGCAATGAGCAGCGAGGCGATAATAGGGACGACTCCCGTAACGAGGCAAAATAGTGGGCCAAGGTTTCCACGACCTTTTATGTCTCCCGAAGAAATCTTGAACGGACCGTGCCGGATGCATTTTTCCTCGATAGCAATGGAAAAAGACAGTCAGGACACCTGCGGAAAGATTGTCGAAATTTCCAAGCAATGTTCGGATGTGCGGAAACGCTCACGCACGAGCAGCACGAGAGAAACCCTCGGGAGCCTAGGAGCGAAATTCATCTACCGCCACCTCCCGCGATTACGAAGGCAATCAACACCAGCTCGGAATAGCGGCAGCACCGGCACCACCACCCTATGTTGATCCTAACTCCAACGGAGCGAGTGTCGATGATTCGAAGGGAAGGCCATCCAATAGAGCTCAAAAAGTAATCTCGCGACAGGTGTTCATGGCGGAGAAAATGCCTCCACCAACGGTTGAGTACCTCAATTGGTCGGGACAAGACATCGGCTTCACCATAGCGGACCACCCGCAGCAAGTTCCTCGACCAGGGCGGTCGGCACTCATTCCGCCGGCGGTTATCGCGAGGATTTGATGTTTCTCGAGTATTCATAGATGGCGGCAGCAGCCTAAACCTCATGTATGCGGATACATTGAGGAAGATGAACATATCCTTAGCAAACCTGAAGCCAACGGACACAAGGTTCCACGGCATCACACCGGAGAAACCAAGTTACCCATTGGGGAAGATCAACCTCGACGTTCGGTTTGGAACCCGAGAAAATTATAGAATCGAGAAGCTGGAGTTTGAAGTCGTGGATTTCCCATCGCGGTACCACGCTTTGTTGGGACGACCAGCATACGCTAGATTTATGGCGAGTATCACACTATACATACTGTTATGGAGATTGCCGGACCCAAGGGACCAATCACGGTCAAAGGGAGTTTTGCTTTAGCTGATAAGTGCGACAAGGATTTCCATCGATTGTCAGAAACCTTCGGGATGCAAGCGGAATACTTGGCGTCGAAGAGCATGACTGATTACGACGTACTGCCAGACGTCGGAAAGCCAAACAAGGAATCAACTTTCAACACAGAGAAAAATTCTAAGGAGGTGCGGATTCACCCGACGGATCCAAAAAGACGACATCCATTGCAAACAACATGGATATCGCATAGGAAACGCGCTCGTCGAGTTCCTCCGTGAGAAGCTGGAAAATCTTCGCATGGTGTCCAGCTGACATGCCAGGAGTACCCAGGGAACTTGCCGAGCACCACCTAAATTTGGATCCAACAGCGAAACCAATCAGACAACCTTTGCGGCGCTTTTCCGAACCAAACCGCAAATCCATGCTATCAGAAATAAATCGACTAGAAGAAGCTGGTTTTATCAGAGAGATATCTACAGAAGCCACATGGGTAGCTAACCCAGTGATGGTGCCAAAGAAAAACACGACAGTCCTTCGCATGTGCGTCGACTTCACGTGTCTCAACAAACATTGCCCTAAGGATCACTTTCCCCTCCCAAGGATCGATCAAATTATCGACTCCACGGCGAGTTGTGAACGTCTTTCCTTTTTGGATGCATATTCGGTTATAACCAGATCAGACTAAAAGAAGATGATGAAGCCAAGACAGCGTTTATTACACCTTACGGCGTGTTTTGCTACAAGACGATGCCCTTCGGTCTAAAAATGCGGGAGCAACATATCGGAGGATGATGCGAAGTGTTTAGCAACACAGATTGGGAAAAACGTGCAAGTATACATCGATGATGTCGTCATAACATCAAAAAGGGGCAACGCTGATCGAGGATCTCAAAGAAACTTTTGACAACCTCGACAAATTCTGCCTCAAGCTGAACCCGACGAAGTGTTCTTTTGGGGTCCCAGCGGGAGAACTTACGGGATTTCTAGTTTCAGCAAGAGGGATTGAAGCAAATCCCGACAAAATACAAGCCATAGTAACAATGAGGAAGCCAACAAAGTTGAAAGAAATACGGCAGACTAACTGGGCGAGTCGCGGCTACGAGCGGATTCGTCGCCGAGTTAGGAGAAAAAGCACTACCATTTTATGCGCTGATAAAGCAAGGAGATAAATTCCAGTGGAACGAAGAAGCTGATCGAGCTTTCGAAGATCTAAAGCGAAAAATATCGACACCACCAATCTTAGTGGCTCCTAAGGAAAAGGAACCTCTCCTGTTGTATATTGCAGCCACGCCCCAAGTGGTTAGCACGGTGTTAGTTGTCGAAAGAGAAGAAGAAGGGAAAATCCATGGAGTGCAGCGACCAGTATACTTCGTGAGCGAAGTCTTGTCGCCCTCGAAACAGAGGTACCCTCAGTACCAAAAGCTAGCATATGGAGTGTTCACGACGAGCACGAAAATTGCGCCACTATTTTTCGGCACACCCGATCATAGTGGTCAATGAAGCTCCTTTGTCAAATATCTTGAACAACCCGGAAGCTACGGGTCGTGTCTCCCTTTGGGGAATAGAACTTTCCCCTCGGGACATCACGTATGAAAAAGAAAAGCAATAAAGTCGCAAATACTACCGGACTTCATCGCGAGTGGATGGAGTTGCAAAATACTGAGACCCCGGTTTATCGAGAACCTGGACTATGAACTTCGATGGGTCCAAGAGGCTAGAAGGGCTGGCGCGAGAGTAGTACTCATATCACCTGAAGGCGACAAGTTGAAGTACATCCTTCGTATGACGTTCCCCAACGCATCTAACAATGAAGCGGAATATGAGGCTCTCATACACGGGATGAAAATGGCGAAAGCCTGCGGAGCAACTCGACTAAAAATCTTTGGCGACTCACAGTTGGTAGCTCAGCAAGTTATGAACCAATGTGACGCAATCAATGATAGCATGATGGCATACAAGGAGGTGTACAATGAGCTCGAGAAATTGTTCGATGGATGCGAAGTAAAACATATTAGCAGATTGAGCAACGACGAAGCCGACGTTCTTGCAAACATCGGGTCGCGAGTGCCTTGCAGTCCCACCGAGCGTATTTTGGGAGGAGATAACGAGAGAGATCCACGAGACGACAAAATCAAAAAGAAGGAGAAGAAACCCTCGAGGGCTATCAAGGAGAAGCAAGAGGAAGAAGAAGAAGAGCAAGACCTGGTCCTAGTAATACGGATACCATGGATGCAGCCATACATATCATATATCCTCGGGAAAGAAATACCGAGATGATCCAGTTGAGGCAAGGCGAGTAATCCGACGCTCCAAAGCTTTCACGGTGGTTAAAGGAGAATTATATAAGCGAAGTATTTCGGGCGTCTTGCAAAGGTGCGTTACACCAGAAGAAGGAAGAATAATTCTAAAGGACGTACATGAAGGAATATGTGGCCACCACGCAAGTAGTCGAGCTATCGCAGCCAAGGTTTTTCGGGCAGGATTCTCTTGGTTGACAGCAATAGAGGACGCTAAGGACATAGTGCGAACTTGCGACGCGTGTCAAAGGTTTGCCGCAAAACCTCACTCTCCGATGACGAGCTAGCACCAATACCTTTGTCATGGCCCTTTGCACAATGGGGACTCGACATGGTAGGCAAGTTACATAAATCGTCGCCAGGAGGAAAGGAATACATGCTAGTAGCTGTCGACAAATTCACAAAATGGATAGAAGCGAAGCCGATAAATTCACCAGACGGAGCATCTGCAGTAAAATTCATAAAAGACCTCGTCTTCGATTTGGAGTGCCCCACAGCATCGTCACAGACAACGGCAGTAACTTCACGTCCAATGAATTCAAAGACTATTGCGAAGAGGTGGGTATCAAGCTGAACTTTGCATCAGTTGCACATCCTCAAACCAATGGGCAAGTCGAGAAAGCCAATGGCATCATCTGCAATGGCATCAAGAAGCGCTTGTTAGGACCACTAGAAAAAGCTCGACATACCTGGCCTGAGGAACTACCAAGTGTGTTGTGGAGCATCCGAACAACTCCAAATACAGCGACACAAGAAACTCCGTTTTTCGGTACATGGAGCGAAGCAGTACTACCAATCGAGATAGAGCACAACTCTCCACGTGTCGCGGAGTATGACGAAGAAACGTCGAGAAAAGCATTAGAAGATGATGTGGACGCACTTGATGAAGCTCGAGATGAAGTATTATCTCGAGTAACCAAATATCAACAGGACTTGAAGAATTACCACGATCGACGTTTGCGGCCAAGATCTTTTCAGGTGGGCGACCTAGTTCTTCGGCTCACGCAAAAAAGTCATGAAAAACTCGAGTCACCGTGGCTCGGCCCTTACATCGTCACGGAAGTAATCGGAGGAGGAGCATACGGGATAAAGGACAAGAAGACGGGGGTGGAGGAGCCAAACCCACGGAGCGTGGCGCAACTCAGGCGGTTCTACGCCTAGAGTCGAAATATAGTCCTTGTAAAACTTCAATGTCTTGAAACGCCCGTGAGTTTTCGGACGCACTCTTTTCCTTTTCGGGGCACCGAGTGGGGCGGAGAAGGTTTTTAATGAGGCGGGCTCGCGGTGCTGCAATATAATAAAGATAGTGGCTATATCACCTTCTTCTTTGTCAACGCGACCAAAGTCATCGCTCCGACGAATTTCAATATAGTTCATCGATAAAAGAAGAAAAAAATCTTGCCTTGGTATTCAAATACCTCGTGAGTCAATAAAAATACAAAATAGTACTCAATAAAAGCTCGGGGCTCATACTTGCCTTCAATATATAAATGCCTTGGTCCACAACCTCGCAAATATACAAATATAGAAAAAGTCACCGAAACACTCGGGGGCTAGCAAACATAGAAATATAATGGTTGCTTTACAATATGGTCATGGACTACAAAGAAGAAATTTCTACAAGAAGCAAATAACTAGTCTTGATTCAGTATGTCGTCAAGAGTAACTCTGTTCTCTTCAGGAGCAGCACCAAGAAAGTCGGCATAATGGCCATCGGCAAAAAGTCGGCATCCATCCGAAGAAGGTCCTCAATCATTTCTTCGGCTATAGGCGTAACCTTCGTGTTAATCCTATCAACACCAACTCTCAGGCGTTTTACCTTTTGATGAACCCTCTCGACAACTTGGGCAAGGTCAAGCTTTGAGTGACGGATCTGGAGCATGATAAGAGCAAATCCGGCACCGACTACCGGTTGTGCTTTGACAAAATCGTGGATCTGCGAGCATCCTTGAATCTTTCCATCAATTCGGGAAGAGTTTTTGGTGGGACATTACGAGGAAACATGGAGTTGTAAACCATGGATAAGGTTTTGGTACGAAGTGAAGGAAATCACGGGTTTGAGAAGTACGATCCTGAAATCTGGTAATTTGGCGAGTCCTCTCCGGAGTGGCCCAAAACAAAGAACCATGGTCCAAGGAAAGATTGACAAGGAGGTTTGTCCTAGCGTTTACCCTTTCTTCCTCGGCAGCAGCATCAATAAAGGCACCTATCAACACAACGAAGGGACAACCTTTAGGAGACAATAGCATGAAGAGGAAAGATATCACAAGACGAGACAAACATACCCGACATATCTGCACTGGCTTCATTCATTAACTCGAGCATGAAATTTTCTCGAGTAACCGCTTTTCAGCTTCAGAAACAGCAATCTCCTTAGCAGCCATAGCCTCGTGGACTTGCTTGAAGGGCAACTTTTTCGGCTTGGATGATTTACGAGACTGCTCCATCATCACAAGTGTTTGCTTTTCGCATACTGAAGTTGTTGTCGAAGATCATTCAATTCTTGCGACAGGGTATCATCGACGAGTGCGATATCGATAGCTGATTCTCTCCGCGGGAAGAAGGCGAAGCATTGGAAGGAGTAGGAATTGGAGTATAGTTATCAAATATCAACTGAAATTTAAAACAGAACAACATTAAAAAACAGGCAAAGATAGAGTTCTTCATTAATCTCTCGAGAATAATTACAAGGGCGCTACAGTGGAGCTAGGGAAATACGTGTCGCCAAAAGACTACTTTGGCGACAAGAGCAAAAGAAGCAAAAGAAAAACAGAGGCATGCAACTAGACCTCCGGCCTTGACGAACTAGGAGTCGACGTTGGCTGGATCCCGAGATACGCCAAGATTTTCTTCGTATTGGGCTTGGCCGCCTTCATCAGTGACTTCCACCTCGACTGTTCTATCAGATCGGTGTCGCCAACCTTCGTCCAGTCGAGAGTCTGCTGACTGTCGAGCAACCGAGCAACGGTATTTTCAACGGCTACCTTCATGTTCTCATGGCGCAGCTTCAGCCCAAGATCTTCGATGTATTGAACATTTTGGCGAGGTCAAGGAAAGTCGAAGGTTCCTCTTTCTTCGGGAAGAAGTAGGGGAACAACGCCGACAAAGCCCCACTGGCATTGGCCACACCTTCACGAATTTCGCGTCCATGGGACTCTAGAAGAGAAAGTGCGTCAAGGAGAGGGTCATTGACAGATTTCTCCAGATCAAAATCTTGGTTGGTTTGAGCTGCCACATAAAACAGAATATTAGTCGAAAATCAAGAAACAAGAAGTACAAACAAAAAGAAGGGACAAGCGATATTACTCGGCGTGCGTCGACTTTGCGAATTCAAGCGCTTGATGATCCCTTGTTCTCGTGCAACCTGCGCAGATTTTTGCTCGTGCAAGGCAGATTCAGCATCTTTGAGCCTTTGCTGCAATTCTTCGACACTAGCAGCCTTTGCCTTGGCATCGTCAGCTTCAGCTCTGGCTTCGCTAGCGGCAAGTTCAGCCTTCTTGCGAGCCGTTTCACTTTTCTCAAGATTACGAGAAAGTGTCTCGGCACGTTTGTTAGCCTCTGCAAGTTTTTACGTTGAGAAAGGAAAAGAAAGAGAAGAAAGATTCAAAATAGCGACAAGCAGAAGGAGTAAAAACTCAAGGAAAAACAGCAAGTACAACAGTCGTTACCTTCGGCTCTGCTGGCATACTCGCGGTACCCAATAAATTGGGACCCGATGCGGATGAGATCCTTGATCATAGGCTGTTAAAGAAAAAAGTAAGAAGGGGAAAAACTTCGGCATTACAATAGTAAGGGTCCGCAAAAGCAAAATAGAGGAAATATAGATCTCGATAAACTTACATCATCTAAGAGCTGCGACGAAGAGCTGCCCAATTGAGGAGGAGGCTCAACGACCATTTCAACCCTTGCCCTTTTTGGCGAAGGGACAAGGGAGCTTGACGGTGGAATAGTAGTGACGACGTTTTGTTGGGGAGATGATGTTTCATCTCCTTCAACTAACGTGTACTGAAACAAGCACGATACGTGACGTCTTGGTCCGAGGAGCTACGTCGATAGTCGGTACTTCTTCCTCATCACTAGTAAACAAAAATTGACGAGTATAAAAAGCAAGACAGAGTTAAACCTTTCGAGTACATCAAAAAAGGAGGAGAGATAAAATTGACTTACGAGCTGATGAGGGACTCAAAATAAGGATCATAAGCTGCCTTCGGATCCGAAGGAACAACTTCTTCAGCCTTAGAAATGCCAGAATCCTCGACTTCGGTCCTTTTCCTTTTGTTCTTCGGAGAAACAGCGGGAGGAAGGGATTCGGTCGACTCACCGGCCTCGGACTCAGCCTCTCTCTCATGAGAAGCCGCAGATTTGTGAGAACCCGCAACTTCACTTTCGAGAACAGAAGAGCCTTGAGTATCGTCGGCAACGATGGTCATTTCTTCGACCTCTCCACCCTCAGGAAGAGGAGGAAGGGAAGTTACACTAGGATGATCCTGAAAAAATAGAAACCAAAGAAAAAGTAAAGACATGACAACACAATGAGATGCAGGAAAAAAGGTGCAACAAGATAAAAACGCGGAAAGATAAAATACCTTGGGGAGTGGATTGGTGGAGCTGTATGGTTCCACACGACAAGAAGAAGGAACTGGATCTTTGCCCAAGCGAGAAAGTCTTCGAACCAACTTCTCCAAGTCCTTGGTGGAAAGGTCACCGGAGATTCTGTTGGCGTCATTTTCACCAGAGTACGTCCAAAGGGGATTTTTGCGAGCCTGAAGAGGCTGCACTCTAATCCTAAGGAAATAGGCAGTGATTTGAACACCAGATAGCTCCTCGCCTCGAGTATTTTGAAGCTGGCGAATGCGAGACATGAGCGCCTCTGTCGCCTTTTTCTCTTCCTCAGAAGCTTCGGCATCCCAGGAGCGACGGCGCTGAATTTTGGCACTCCCGTCGAAGGGAATTATGTTGTGCTCAACGGAGTTGGCGCTTTCTTCGTGAATGTAAAGCCACTTCTTGCGCCATCCTTGGACGGAATCAGGAAACTTAACGTCGAAATAATCGACATCGATACGAATACGGATAACAACGCCACCTATGTTATAAGTGACGTTGTGGGAGCCATTGCGGCGGAGGCGAAGATGCGTTTCAAAGAGCCCAATTAGGAGCGACTCCAAGAAAGCATTCGCAAAGGGTGATAAAAATAGAAATGTGAAGGATGGAATTGGGGGTCAGATGATGCGGCTTGAATCCCATAGACAAAGAGAAGACCGCGGAGGAAATCATGGATTGGGGTAGAGAGGCCGCGGATAAGATGATCAACGAAACTAACCCGATACTCCATTGGAGGCTTGGGATAGCTTTCTTCACTGGGAAAGCGGATGGCGCCTTCCTTCTTCATCAGACCAAGCCTTTTCATCAGGTTGGAGTCTTGGTTGGAGATCTTGGATCTCTCCCACTCAAAATCTTCAGCGGCCATCGCGGACTCTGGAGTGCTGTGGCGGGTCAAACGCGCACGCGGCGGCATCCACGGAAGCGGGTTGAGCAATGTATGCGAGAGCGGGAAATCGGCGAAGATTGGGCGCGAGAGGAAGATTTGCGAAGAGGAACGAGTGAGCGGCGCAAGCGAGGGATGAACGGAGGTTGAAGACAGGTTTATATAAGATTTGGGTGAAGCGAGTGTACCGTTGGATGAGGAAATCGTGTGGTGAGAATTGATTTTCTGGTTACAAGGGCAAAAAGTATTTTTACGGGGATAGGCGTTACCGCACGAGCACCGGAAAAAGCGGAGGACGTGTGTCCCCCATTTGCACGACGTGTCAACATGGTGGGAACGATGGACCCACAAAGCGAGAAAAATATCGACCGAGTGATAGAGTTGAAGAAAATTTGACAAGGGAAAATATGTCGACAAGAGAAAGGAGAATCGCGACGAGGATAAGTTATTTGAATGCATCAGGAGCCTTTGGTCAGAAACAAGTTTTTGCCCAAATGCTCGGGGCTACTTCGAAAAAAGAAAACTTTCGACAATGGCAAATATAGAAAATGTTGAGCCTACAGTCAAGCACAAGTTCTTGGCTGTAGCCTCGGGGGCTACTCCCATCAGGAGCGCTGTTCGCGCACCCGATAAAAAAAAAAAAAAAAAGAAAGAGAGAAGAAGAAGGAGGAAAGAATATCAAGAGATAATGGCAATATAGTGACAAGGTGGACTAAAATGTTGAGCCTACAACCAAGCACAAGTTCTTGGCTGTAGCCTCGGGGGCTACTCCCATCGGGAACGCTGTTCGCGTGCCCGATGAAATTAACAAAGGAAAAATAGAACAAGCAAGAGAGTATATTTCGAGTTATCATTAACTCTCCATATACTCCCATCGGGAAAGCAATATAAGTCATATTTGACTCAATAAAATGTGCCATTCCAACAGCCGGAAAAGCACTCGACAATATATTCTCAGAGCGCCGAAGTTGCGATCAATTTCTGAATGCCGCAAAATTGCGAAGGTAAGACCCCAGACCTATTCTGTTGGGCGTGGCATCGCCGAAGACTGCGCTCTGCTACTTTTATCCGTATCAACAGATACGAAGAAAAATCCTAACGGACGCGTTAGGTACTCGATAAATTTAACTGGGACTCGACGGAATGGTAAGACCTTAAGCGGCGCCTGTCGAAGTCTACACCAGTATCCCGAAATCATGTCCAGGGACGTGATTTTGAAGTAGGTTTTTGCGGATTGCCACTAGAGCAGTTAACTAGTACCTGATCCGTCAGATGAACTAGCCCCAACTACCAATATCCCTGTACAATATAGAGAAAGAGTATGAAAGTTAGAGCTTTCGAGTAAAAATAAACAGTGGAGATTTTCCTTGATTCTAATGATTCAAGCAAAATCTCGGGGGCTACTGACATAGGCATCCCAAATGGGCCTGCCTCATATAGTACCCGGGGTTTATTGAAGGCCCACTACCCGAAGAATAAGAAGACTCGAGAGCCCAAGATGTATTTAAGGAAAAGATAGAATTGTAATAGGAAGTGTTATTTGTAATCTGGCGGGATGAGTTAGAAACCGTCCCGGACTATGTAATCCTTGTATAGCACGAATCCCTCGGCTCCACCTATATAAAGGAGGGGTCGAGGGACGAGAAGATCATCGAATCATTGTCTACAAACCCTAGTTTTCATATTCGTCGAGTACTTTTCGGCTGAAACCTTCGAGATCTACTTGCCCTCTACTTCTAACTAAACCCTAGCCTATAATCCATAGGCATTGACAAGTTAATCCCTTGTCAACATGATCTCCGCGGCGCCCAGGCTCGCCGACGTCCGTCTCGAGGCCGTGCTCTTTTTGGACGAGCGCGATGTGTACCGCCTACGCTGCCCGGCGGCCACCGTGGTCATCATGGCCAACTGCGGCGTGCACCTTATCAACGGCCTCTACAATGCAAGCTGCAGCGTCAAGCTCAACGCGCCGCGCCTCCGCCGCTTCCACTACGTGCAGGCCGCTGGCTATTTTTCGGACGACACATCCTTCTCCTTGGGGTCGCCCACGACGTTGCCTCTAGACCACGTTCACCTGGCACTGCCCTCGACGCCGGCGATCAACCTGCGTCATTCCTTGCTCTCCGCGGTGCGCCACACGAGGCTCCTCGGGCTCACGGTCTTCGCCCTCTCCGACCTCGACGACGGTTACACGCCAATGTTATTCAGTAGACTGGAGCGGCTCGAGATCCAAGAGCTCTCTGGGTGGTGTGCCCTGGATCACGCCGCCGCGGTGGTCGGCGTCGTGGGCCTTCTGAGCAGCTGCCCGTGCCTGCGCGAGCTCCGTCTCAAGTTCATTTGGCGGAAATACGTCGGAGAAAATAATGCAGACCCAACAGACGTGATGGCGGCCATTGCTGATTTCTCGCCGTGCAGATCCATGGACGACGAGGAGGCTGAAGCAGCTGATTGCTGTAATGATCTTGAAGAAGACCTTCAGGGACGACTCAGCCGCCGATGCAAGCTGGATTGCTTGAGAAGGGTGGTTGTGGAGTTCGACGCGGAGGAGCTAACGTGTTTCCAGGTCCGGCTCCTCAAGTTCTTGGCGAGGGAAGCGGGGACTCTCCTCGAGGAGGTTGTGGTGGACGGCGGGAAGGGATACGACTCGAGCCATATAGACCGGAAGGTGGCACGATGGCGGCGAAAACGGAGACCGAGACCGGTATCTCCGCCACCGCCTCCAGCGTTCTCCGAGTTCCCGCCGTTGGAGGCGCCTCCGTGCTCGGACGGAGAAGTTGACGACGGGGACGATACCAAGGCGCCTGAGGTGCCGGTGTGTTCCTACACAGCGCCTGAGGTGCATTCGTATTACTACAGAGTAGCTTGTGACTACGATAGTACCGATGACGAGGAAGATATATCGCCAAGGCATTTCATGCATAGCGCGAGAAAAAATAAAAAAGGGGGCTCAACTGAATGTTGGAGCGTGAAGCCAAAGCACAAGGGGTTCATCGGGGCCCGATGGAGGAGAGGAGCGTGTGGTGGTGGTGGTCGTCGACACCATCCTTCGCTTGGGGGAGAAGGAGACATCCCTGCAGGGGCTTTGCCTTCGGTGTCATTGCCAATGGCTCCCGCTCCGCCAATGCTCTGCATGTTCCGGTTACTCCGCCATGCACCTCTTCCTGCTCCATGGAGGTCACTGTTTGAGCAAGGTAGCACTCCTGCTCCGCCAAGTCGTGTTCCGCTGATAACAGAGCTCTTGTGTGGTTAGCTAGTCCATCGAGTGTCTAGAGGCATGGCGTTCAGAGCATCGAGGTTTTGCCATACTAAAGCTATCAAAAGTTGCGATTGGTGTTGATTTGGCACAAGCCCATAAAAAAATCTGACAGGTTATATTAGCTAGTGAGCTAGCCGCGCCGTCGCCAAGTCTTAAGTCGCGAATATTCACGCGAGCGCACGCGCTATGTGTGTCTTGCAGCCCTATGTGTGTTTCTAGCATTTTACATGTCTACAACAGCTCCCCTTATAAGTTGCCCTCCACTTCCTCTCCTAAGCAGTGTGGGACTAAAACATTGGCCTCATCATGTGCTGGCTCCCGATGCGGTATTTTCTAAACAGGGCCCTTGGGTGAATGCTTCTGTTTGGGCCTTAGCTTGGCCTTGCTGTCTACACCAATGCAACCATGGAATGGGCCTATAGCTGCCTTGATGTCTACACGAATACAACCATGGGATGGGCATGTAGCTGCTGACCATATGGTAGTCTTCTCCTGCATGGTCACATGCACACTTAATTTATCCAGGAACTAGTTATGTATGGCATGCACAAGATTTAGACATGTCCGAGTAGCAAACGAGTTTCTATCTTCAAAAAAGGGTGTTATTCCGAAATGCCTACACTTAGATACAACGAAGCAAATCATAACCTTAGTTCCATGATTTAGGCATCGCTAGATTCCCGTGTCTTGTAGCATATGCAGATGGCGTCCTTTAAGCAGTCCTCGGACATGTTGCGGAACATGGTCCTGGCCACCATGTCATCGATGTTGAACTATCACGGGAAACTGTTGGCTGTTCGATGTCACATGAGGCGCCAACAGGCTCGGCATGGGTCCGGTGACATAGTATAAACTTGACTATTGCAGCCACTCATCTCAGAATCATTCCCAATTGGATCGTCCAAACCAAATCATTCTCCATCCCTAAAAATGAGCTTGGAATGCTAACTGATCTGTGGAATTAATATGACACTCCTTTTTGACTCAGTTGGCCATCATTTGGTAGATCCTCTTGAAAAAATACAAATAGTCTCCTCGACATGGAGTCGTCGACTATATTGAAACATGCATGCATGTGCGGCCAACGACATACATGCGATCATTAACTTAACGACGATGTTTTTTGAACGTCATCCCTTTTGGAGTGGCGGAGCTTCCCCCCCCCCCCCCCAAAAAAAAAAATAGATGCATTGTTCAAGGTGATCTTCGTAGTTAGTTCTGACCTGTTTTCTCGGTCATCTTATTTTATTGGAGCCTCTGGAAATGTATGGCATGGCATGTACTTGTGCTTATACTGCAACTGCATGGCGTAAAGAGCCAAACCATCCCACCGTCCGACCTCTGTTTTTGGAATGAGTCCAATCATGTGCATGGTTTTGGAGGCAAGGAGGCCAGCATGTGGCGTCAGCTTTGCATGTATTGCCGACACATACTAGTATCATTTGTTCAACTAGATATGGAAAGTTGGTAGGTGAATCATGGAGAACCCACTTCAAGGATGCCATCGATCTCGCCACCGTCGGCGATGATGATGCCGTAATCAGAGAGAGAAAGTCTCCTGACACCCCATGAGGGGTAGGCAAAGGACAAAATGGCTAGCCCAATCTGGAAACCACCATGACTCGGACAACTTGAGAAATAATTACTTTTCCGTAATAAATAATCAGGAGGCATTAATCGGAATAAATTCATAAGAGCTCATGCTAGCATACTAAAGGTGGAAATGATGGAGCTATTATGTATATATGGTGATAGCGGCTTGAGGAAGACGGGCGAATATTTTCTAGAAATACGAAAAGTCAAGCCATTTTGGAGAGAACTTGAAATGAAATAGGTCGTTATCACATGTGTGGCTTTCCCAAATGGTAAACCAATGGTGAAAGAAGTTTTGGAATTAGTAGAGTAAAAGCACATGCTCGTTTGCTACATGATGTGTGCAAGTGGTTTTGTGCTCGTTTGCTACGTGATGTGTGGAAATGGTGGAAACCTAACTTATTGAAATCTTTCAAACGCTATCAACCCATGAAATCTCCGGACCAAAAAATTTGGACGTGAACACCCGACGAGTACGCCAGTGCCAAAATTTTGGCGGGAAAACACATGGGTTGCTATTTGGGAGCCAAATGATGAAAAATGGCGGTAAATCTCACGAAACTTTTGGTTGGCGCCCTAGCCTCACCGAAACTGGCTAACAATACCGGGAATCTTAGCCTCACTATATACATGGAATCCCATTCATCATGCTACGTGAGGACGGCCCTGGAGGTGATGGTGCAGAAGCAGGGGAGGAGGACCAACCGACCAACGTACCCCGTGGTCATGGGGCACTCGGTGTCGATGGCGGAGGCCGTCGCCGATGAGCTGCTGCGGCGACTCGAGCTAGCATGGGGGGGTCCATGAGGAGCTAGCCGGCGCGCACCTCCTCAAGCTCCAGCTCTCCTACGTGCATGTCCGCCTCATGAACCGCGCCAACGTTGATGCCAAGGCCGCCGAGCTCCACCGCAGCATCGACGACGTCCAGGTCCAGCGCGGCGGCCTGGTCTTCTACGTCGACGACCTGTGTTAGGCGCTCGACGAGGATCGATCCGCCCACCGCACCGCCTCCTCCTACAGCCCGGTGGAGCACATTGTCACCGAGCTCGGGCGCCACCCGGACGACCTCCGCCCTAGCGTGCCACCCGGACGACCTCCGCCCCAGCGCGCCACCACGCCGCCGCGTCAGGATCCTGGCCACGACCTGCTACCAGACGTACATGAGCTGCCAAGGTGAGCATATACATGCCTCACCCTACAGTACCGCTAGTACCATTCCCTTGTCCTGCATGTGTCTTGCATCCTTGTTTCTTTCTCGTGTTCGCTGTTGCACAGAGCCTACAGTGTCAGCCGTCGTGGCTTAACCAACTCGTGGCTTTAATGGGAGAAAACATTGGGCCCTCATCCCTTAAACTGCTATCAGACGACCCCATTATGGTTGATTTGTGTAATTTACTAACTACCGGCACATACCTAGTATCATTTGATTACCTAGTATCATTTGTTCAGGGATGCCGCAGATCTCGCCGCCATCGGCGGTGATTCGTCGCCGCATAGAGAAATTCTTATGACACCCCATGGTGACATAATTCGAGGGGTTATGAAAGTGACAAAATGGCTATCCCAGTCTGGAAACCACCACGACTCGGACAACCCGAGGATTTTTTTTCCGTAATAACTAATCAGTAGACATTAGTTGAAATAAATTCCTAAGAGCTCATGCTAAAAGTGGAACTGGCAGAGTTATTATGTATGATGGTAGCGGCTCGATGAAGATGGACGTATTTTTTTCTAGAAATACGAAGAAGTCAAGCCATTTTGTAGAGCACTTGAAATGAAATAGGTCTTTAATGCATGTGTGGCTTCCCAAATGCTAAATCAACGATGAACGAAATTTTGGAATTGGTATAGTAAAACCACATGCTCGTTTGCTACATGACCGTGTGGAAGTGGTGGAAACCCTATCTTTTTGAGAGCTTTCAAACGGTATCTTATTCTCCTTGATTGGAGCCGGTATGCAATAGCTACCGATGAAATCTTCGGACCAAAAAGTTGGATGTGTACACCTGACAAATACGCTAGTGCCCAAATTTGGGCATGGAAATGCCAGAGCGGCTACCTGGGAGTCAAATGATGAAAAAGGGCAGGAAATCTTCCAAATCTCGATCCGGCTGGCACCGTAGTGTCACCGAAGTAGGCTAACAATATCGGGAAGCTTAGCCGCACACTATATACATGGAAACTCATTGCTAAGAGGCATGATGGGGCCAACCTAGCGGTGAAATACATCTCATGATTTTATGTGATTTCGGTACAACAACAACATTTAAATCTCGAAAATGTGGAGTAGATTTGAAATTAAGGGCTCGCAGGGGATGCGTTATTTCATGCTATGAGACGGTGAGCTCTGTGAGGGAGGAAGGTGGTGCAAGATGATGGGAGGCCACATCGGCAACAAGGTAGTTCTCAAATAGATAGGATAGAGGAGTGGAAGGTTGAATAGGAAGAATATGACTTGGAGCTGGTCAATTTTGCGGATAGGGAGTAAGATGGAAGATACCAGTGTGCATCCAAATAATAGTCATCAACAATGGTATGCCATGGGTTTATTACTCCCTCCGATTTGAATTAACTATTACTAATGTAGATGTATCTAGACTCATTTTACTTCTAGATACATCCATATTAAACGAAAAATAAATGAATCGGATGGAGTAATAGAGATTATCAAACCAAAATGACATAAAATTATAATTAAATTTTTTTATGCATAACATAATAACAATTAAATGAACTATCATGCATACCATATCAAAAATAAATGCAATGCACTGGACCTCTTTACACTACAAGTATATACCTATATTATGACCCCAATGCGCGATTTCACATCTTCCCTTGTTCGACAGGCCCCACAATATCTAGAGAAATTAGTATATATACATAGTTATGAGTGTGTCCATTTGTACATTGTTTTTCAGAAAATAAAGCATAGGAACGTGACCTTTTTTCACTACACCAAGGAGGCAAGGAGAGAGTCGGCTGGAGGTCCTGAGAAAGAAATCAAACACATATATGCAGAGCCGATGCGGGCGACATTAGAGACCGGAACAACGAGGGCAGCGATGAAGGCCGGGAAGCGTCCGAGGCATCCCGCGTGATGAGATGGCAGTCGTACAACACGACCTGCTCGGGACTGGAGATCGTGAGTGCGATGATGCCCGAATGGAGACACCCTCGCCGGGGCACGTGCCAACAGCCACAGCCTGACACCCCTCCTTCCGACTCCTCGCCGTCGTATGTGCTCTCCACCTGCGTAGGTGATCCCTCGCCTCGAGCACCCACAAATTGTTGTCCGAGTATTGATTTGGTTTTCCTACTCGGCTACTCGCCTTAGGGACGATCGGAAAAAAAGGAGCCCCCCATAAAGCCATATGGATGTGCAAGGATGACAAATCGGGAAGAAAACTAGATTTAGCGGCATTAATTATCTCGTAACGCGATACCCGTCCGTCAAATTAGGGCGTGCGGGTGGGGATCCGGAGTTTTGGAGGAAGTACGTAGTTGCGGGATTTAGGGAGGGGGAGGGGTGGCGGTGAGAGGGGAGGGGGAGAATAAATGAGTCTGAATCGTTAGATGAATATATGGATCTGAACTTCTTGTCTTTATATAAGTAGTGGAGAAGTGGAGATAAACTTGTCATGGGGGAGCAAATTGGTACAATTACTTGCAAAATGTGATGGACCGGTATAACAAGTTGTCTAGTGGGTGCAAATTGGTACAGAACTGTTCTAAATTTGACATGTGGCGTTGTTATTTTTGCAAATAAGTATCCCTTGTTTCTCTCTCCCAGCCGTGACCTTTTTTTGGTTTTTCCAAATTATCGATGTCCAACGCCGTGCTTCTAACAGTCGTCGACCTCTTCCTCACATGCATGGTGCTACAATTCCTCATCGCCTCCACAGAGCGCGGGGTGGTCGTGCTCGGCGCCGGCATCACCGACGCCGTCCTGCTTGTCCTCATGTTGGCGTCATCACAAACTTATGCACATCATTGTCCGGCCACTCGCCCACATAGCTCGCCCCTCTCTCCTACATGCCTGCATCCGATTGGCCACCAACACCTTCATAACCCAGGACACCACCATTAATGAACGTCGTGCTTTCCGTCGTATTGACTTAACTAGTCTCGTGCAGATCGCCATGGTCATGGTGCAACTCGTGGACATGGCCGTACGTGAAGGCCAACCAGTTCCCTTGTGTGGTTCCGATCCATGGTGCAACTCGTGGACAAGCGGCGATCGACGACGCCTCCGCAGTGGTCGCCAGCCGCGTGCTTTGCCACCTTCAGAGTATGTCGTTCCGAGCGTGGCCGCCGGAACGTCATGCCGGTGTCCCCATCTTCGCTAGATGGAGATTCCCGCATACCCAGTTCTGGTTCGGTGCGCGGCGGCCAACACGGTTATGGCCACGATGACTAGGTCGCATGTTTCCGTGGACGGCTGTGCCAGGCAGTGCATACATTTCCATGTCATCGCTCTAGCTGAACAGCTCGGTGCCGGTGGGGACCATGAGACAGAGGCAAAAGCCCGGGTGGAACCAGGTGTTCCTCTTCTCCTAAGAGCGCGTACATGCCTCGGCACTCGAGATGTTCGTCATGGACAAGGATGTCGTGGTGCGCAACGAACTGTGCCAGCTGGGTCACGTTAGATCGGCGAGGTGCTGGTGCGCGTGCCGCCCAACATGCTGCTCGTGCCCGGGTAGCATCGATCCTGTTTAAAATGGCACCTGGAATCATATCTAAAACCTACCTCCTAGCTAGTACAAAATGTCGCTCTATACATATAAAAGGAAATAAATCTGATTTTCTTTTTGTGTTGAATTGACTCGGAAAGAAAATAAAAACAATAGAGAGAAATGCATATGTCTATTGCATTTGGCCCAACCCAGCCACGTACCCACACCTATGAATCACTCTTCTCTGCTCATCAGATCAGGCCTCTTTTATGATTGCCCTATATAACTCACCATCGGAGAAGTTAATTCCTAGGTAGTGCCACGATAATGGTTTCCAAATATTCTACATCGATCGAGTTGCCAAAAAAATGTTAGTAAAACATATTTCAGCATGCAACGTATCAAAGTAATTTTGATTTTTGAGCATGCACAAACCAGTAGAAGCTAGCACATAGCATGCACAATTCACATATACAGATAGGAGTAGCCTAGCTACTATATTGAAAGGAGCGTATACGCACGGCCATCTAGCAGATTGTTTGGCAGGCAACGCCGTACGGTGTACTTGATTCTGTCCTACCTAGCTAGGCGGGCGGGAAAAACAAAAGACCGTACCTCGAGCAGGTCGATCCGATGGACGTGGACATGAGGATTCAGTGTACTCCGTACTAGCTAGCATGCACATGGAAATGCAAGCTAAACTAGTCTCGCGCGCTTTGATCTAGCTAATATTCGAGTTGTTTCTATATTTATTAGGGCATCTCTAGCGGTCAACACAAAATGAACACGGAAATCGTATGTCTGGGTCTATTTAGGTCCAACTGTGGACACAAAATTGGCATTCTTGGCTGGTATGTTCGATTGGGTCGGGTATCCCAAGCCACGGTTACGCCTGCCATGGCCAACATTTTTTCAAAGTAGATACATAGTGGCTAAAATACATTGGAAAAACTAGCCATGGCTGGCTACTAGTCCTCTCCGCCGAGGTCGAGAAAGGTCGGATGTGCCCAAGGCCACGGCTTGTCCGTAGGCTATTGAGGCACTCGCGGTGGGGTTGGTGTGGGATTAGGAGGAGGCGGGCGCTGCGCATGGGGCTGGCGCCCAAGAAGGCAATGAGTACGGCGTTGGAGGCGGTGCGCCGTAGGAAGGAGGCGGCGCGTCGTAGCAAGAGGCTACGGTCGATGCCTCTTTGGCTAACCTCATGGCCCTCCTCCTTTGAGAGGCCATGATTCATGACCTTCGAGGTATAGCGTGGTGGCGCTTGTGGCAGTGGCGGCGGAGGCTGCTCCTGCGAGGACTTCATGGCTAGCCTCATCGCCTCCTCCTCATCCACGCCTTCTAGCATGAGAACCACTTCTCCCTAGTCCTTGACCTTCTTCGTGAGGTACACTAGGGAGCCAATTTAGTCCTCGGTGTCGTCTTGCGCCTCCTCTTCATCTTCGTCCTCCTCCTACTACTCCTCCTCATCCTCCTTCACCGGCATGAGTGGATCGGCGTAGTGGAGTCCATCATCGGCGAGGTATCCCGCTCGGCGCATCGGATCCCATTCGATTTATAGGGCACCGGCGGCATGGGAACCCTCTGGTGGCTAAGGCGTTAACCAGCGGAAATGTGCATGTTGGTCCACCCACTGGCGCATGGTGTGCGCACGTGGTGTAGGGCACGGGTGACTTCGACGATGGCGGACACGCGAATGCGCGGCTTCTTGGGCGCCGCCGATGACCCGGCCTCGGGGTCATGCTTTGGCTTCCGCCATGGTCGTCCCTTGCCCATGATCAACATTGCGCTGGCTGTTTAGTGGGGACGATGCCTGGCGGCGATGGCATCGCAAAAGTGCAGCCACCGCCCGCCGGTAATCGCGCTGCCGCTGAAGCCGAAGCATGCCATTGAAGGCTGTTGGGATAAGGCCGCGCAGGGGGGGGGCATCGATTGAGGCGACGCGGTCACCGCCAAGAGGGTAAGATGCAAAGGGGAGCGGTCACGCCCATGCAACGTCTGTGCATACGCATTCACGGCCCAAATTTTTCCCGTGTTTGCGTCTTGGCGGACACCCCGGTCACTATGCATCACGCTGCTTGGCTGGGGGCAGGTGGGTATTTTGATCGCGCAGATGTAAACGGTCACTTTATATCCATTTGCATCTAGATGGAGATGTCCTTAGTATCCACATTAATTAAAGAATAAAGTAAATGCTGATAGGCTTGCGAAAGATATACGTACGGAGTATGCTTTTTTCTTTAGTTGTAGATCAATTCGGCTTGGTACAAAACTAAACTAAATTAATAGGTGAGCAAAAAAAGGAGGTGCGGATCGATTCAATTTGGTGCAAATGGGGCTATGTGCTTCCAATTAAAAGACGTGTTTGTGAAAGAAGCAATTTTGAAATAATGCTGGTTTTTAAATTTAGCTGGAATATAGTTTTATTCCGTTAAAAGATGTTTTAATTTGCATGAGCCGAACCCTCGTGAATGGATGTAGGTTTTTGTGCGAGTAAATCGATGGATGGATGATTTCAGCACGTACGTAGATGCACGATTGGGGGGGGGTGAGAGAAAAGGTGATGCGTGACGGGAGCTGATCAGTACTAGCTAGTAGAGAGGCTTCGGACAAGAGATACGGAGTACGTGCGTTAAGTCGGACCTGATATATATTTGAGTTAGTATGTTGCGAACGGGCCGGTGTGCATATATGGCACTAATTAAACATGGTTTAATTTGGAGTAGGAGGAAGACGGGAAAGAAAAGAGGGGTCTCGTCGATGTGTGGGGTCAGAAAGGGAAGGAATAAAGATACACAACCTGCAGGTGGAAAAAAGCTGATCCGATCGAATACACTAGTACTAGTACTCCTCCAGGTGATTGTTGAACTGGATTCCGAACAAATTTGGGCCGTGTTTGTGTCTCGGCGGACAACAATGTTACTATGCCTCGAATCGTGTTTGAGTCTCGGCGGACAACCAGGTGACACTATGCGTCGGGCCGCTCGACTAGGGGCAGGCGCATTTTCTAACGGCGTGGACGCAAAAACGATCACTATGAGTATGCGTACGAATCGACTTGGTACGGATAAAACAAAAACAACAAAAAGCGACGAAAAAAGGAGCTGCAGATGGGAACGACTTGATGCAAACGGGCCGGTGCGGTGGTTTGAAGTAGACAAATGGTTTGCATTTTGTACGTATTGCTCGTTCAAGAATAATGGAAAGAAGTGATGAGTCGCAGCAGCTTTTGCATACTACGTACGGACTCTTAGCATGTAGGTCTCATTTTTTCGGGGCTCAAAAATATTTGTGTTAAAAGAATTTGCACGAGGTGAGGACGTGAATGGAGATGTAGCTAAACCAGCTTTGTGTGCGAGTAAATTGATGGATGGATGATTTGAGCGGCACGTACGTACGTTGGGATGGAAGAGAAATGGTGATGCATCACGTGTACAGTAGTATAGTACAGAGAGGCTTCCGAAAAGAAAAGAGGCCGGGCTGGGTGGGTGTGCATGGGAATGGAGATTGGAGTAGGTGCGTAAGTAGCGGCTGATATTTGCAGACGGGCCGGTGTGCATATATATATGGAGTAGGAAGAAATGAAAGAAAAGAAGGGCCTGGTCGACGTGTGGGCTAAGAAGAGTACTGCTTATTTATTGTTCCGGCCCGATAACGGAATTGATTTGAACACACAAGAAGCACTCGATCGTCCGCTAATTAAATCGCCAGCTAGCTGTTTCATCATCATCATCATCAGAAGAAGAAGTCAAATGTTATTCCAGCTGTTTTTCCGCAGTCTCGATCGGGTGTTTCGAAGCTGCAGTTGGGAGGTGCATGTAATATATATATGTGCAACCACCGCCGACGAATGAAGCAGCTTCCGCCTTCCGATTCCTCTTTTGACCTGTGTACTCGATCAAAGGAAGGAAGGAAGGACAAAAAAAGAAAAAAAACTACTCCATGGTATCTAGATTAATTACTTGGCGCAGATTCTTGCAATAATCTGTCGAGATCCGTGACAAGTAGTAATTTTTTGAAATATTGGTGGTTTTTAATTTATTGTGTTGGTGTGTTATTAAAAGATGTATTGATTAATTAGCATGAGGTGAGGGTGAGGTTGTGCGAGTAAATTGATGGATGCATGATTTGAGATGGAAGAGAAAAGGCGATGCATGAGTACTAGTTGTAGTAGTAGTACAGAGGCTTCCGAAAAGAGATAGCTGGCCGGTGCGTGTACACGTACGTACTCCCAGGTGGTACTAGTATTTGGTTACTCCGTATGTTGGAATGAAATAAAACGGCCGGGACGTACGGTGTGGTACGTACGTACCGTACCAATTAAGTAGAGAGGCAGAAGGAAAAGAAAAGAAGGGTGGGGGTGGGGGTGGGGGTGGGGTCGATGTGTGGGTTCAGAAGAAAAAAAATCTGATCCGAATTGAATTGAGCAGCCGTACGTACAGGTGATTTTAGCGAGAGTTGAATTGAATTGATTCCGAACAAAAGATTAACGCTGTTTCGGAAGAAAGAAAGAAGGACAGCGGGCGGATTTATGGAGGCAATCTCTTCTCGCGCGCGTGTAGGTGCGTGCGTTGATGGATCGCTAGATTCCAACGACGCACACGTGACACGGCACATGCACGAGCCTGAAGCGGTGCTGGTCGTGTCCCGCAGCGTGGCGCTGTGGGCGCGCGGAGGTGCTCCCGGTCGTGGGCCCACAAGACGGACGGACGTACGTACGCCGGTACGCGCGCGTGCATCAATGTCCGTCGCCGCCGCGCGGGACCGGCTCTCCTATCTCTCCGACGACCTGCTGACCCACATCCTCTCCTTCGCTCCCACCCGCGAGGCTGCCAGCACCACCGCGCGCGCTCTCCCGCCGATGGCGCCGCCCGCTCTGGCTCCGCACGGCCGCCGTCAACCTGGACTACCGCTCCTACACCGACGCCGGCGATCATCTCCGGTGGCACGCGATGGACGACGCTGACCACGCGTTCGCCTTCCACCGCTCCAACGGGTGCCGCCCCAAGAAGCTGAACGTGCTCATGCGCGATGACGCCACCACGCACCACGACCTATTGCGTTGCGCGCCCCCTGCCGCAGAGCGCGTGGAAGACAGCGAGGAGGAAGAAGAGCAAGAGGCACTCCGCTTCGAGGAGGAGGATTATGCCGGCACCGTCAACGGGGAGGAAGACGACGCGGGCGGAGAGGCGGAGAGGGAGGAAGAAGACACCGCGCGCGTCGAGGAGGACGCCGGCAGCATTGTGGAGGAGGACTCCGGAAGCGGCATCGAGGAGCTCCGCATGGAGTGGCTAGACCAGGGATGTCCATGCATCACGCGCACGCACGCACGGAGCTAAACGCGCTCCAGGACATGATCTCCGCGGCGCCCAGGCTCGCCGACGTCCGTCTCGAGGCCGTGCTCTTTTTGGACGAGCACGATGTGTACCGTCTACGCTGCCCGGCGGCCACCGTGGTTGTCATGGCCAACTGCGGCGTGCACCTTATCAACGGCCTCTACAATGCAAGCTGCAGCGTCAAGCTCAACGCGCCGCGCCTCCGCCGCTTCCACTACGTGCAGGGCGCTGGCTATTTTACGGACGACACATCCTTCTCCTTGGAGTCGCCCACGACGTTGCCTCTAGACCATGTTCACCTGGCACTGCCCTCGACGCCGGCGATCAACCTGCGTCATTCCTTGCTCTCCGCGGTGCGCCACACGAGGCTCCTCAGGCTCACGGTCTTCTCCCTCTCGGACCTCGACGACGATTACATGCCAATGTTATTCAGTAGACTGGAGCGGCTCGACATCCAAGAGCTCTCTGGGTGGTGTGCCCTTGATCACGCCGCCGCGGTGGTCGGCGTCGTGGACATGCTGAGCAGCTGCCCGTGCCTGTGCGAGCTCCGTCTCAAGTTCATTTGGCGGAAATACGTCCGAGAAAATAATGCAGACCCAGCAGACGTGATGGCGGCCATTGCTGATTTCTCGCCGTGCAGATCCATGGACGACGAGGAGGCTGAAGCAGCTGATTGCTGTAATGATCTTGAAGAAGACCTTCTGGGGCGACTCAGCCGCCGCTGCAGGCTGGATTCCTTGAGAAGGGTGGTTGTGGAGTTCGACGCGGAGGAGCTAACGTGTTTCCAGGTCCAGCTCCTCAAGTTCCTGGCGAGGGAAGTGGGGACTCTCCTCGAGGAGGTTGTGGTGGACGGCGGGAAGGGATACGACTCGAGCCATATAGACCGGAAGGTGGCACGGTGGCGGCGAAAACGGAGACCGAGACCGGTATCTCCGCCACTGCCTCCAGCGTTATCCGAGTTCCCGCCGTTGGAGGTGCCTCCGTGCTCGGACGGAGAAGTTGACGACGGGGACGATACCGAGGCGCATGAGGTGCCGGCGTGTTCGTACACAGCGCCTGAGGTGCATTCGTATTACTACAGAGTAGCTTGTGACTACGACAGTACTGATGACGAGGAAGATATATCCCCAAGGCATTTCATGCATAGCGCGAGAAAAAATAAAAAGAGGGGCTCAACTGAATGTTGGAGCGTGAAGCCAAAGCACAAGGGGTTCATCCGGGCCGGATGGAGGAGAGGAGCGTGTGGTGGTGGTCGCCGTCGACGTCATCCTTCACTTGGGGGAGAAGGAGACGTCCCTGCAGGGGCTTTGCCTTCGGTGTCATTGCCAGTGGCTCCCGCTCCGCCAATGCTCTGCATGTTCCGGTTACTCCGCCATGCACCTCCTCCTGCTCCATGGAGGTCACTGTTTGAGCAAGGTAGCACTCCTGCTCCGCCAAGTCGTGTTCCGCTGATAACAGAGCTCTTGTGTGGTTAGCTAGCTAGTCCATCGAGTGTCCAGAGGCATGGCGTTCAGAGCATCGAGGTTTTGCCATACTAGCTATCAAAAGTTGTGATTGGTGTTGATTTGGCACAAGCCCATAACTATTACCTAACTGTTTCACATTTCTGAACATGGTGTATGTTCTGATATAAGTGTCAAACAAAATACATATGCTTAACATCCGGGGAATTGTTCTTGGACACCTTTGCTAAGGCCTTAGGCACATAAACAATATAAGTACTCGTAACATTTTAATATAGTTGAAACAATCCAAAATGAAATGAGGTGTTAACTATGTTTTGATCTTGCTTTAGTGTAGCAAGGAACCATGTCCATGAATTGGAGCACTCTGTCTCCATCACTGCCATTGCAATTGGACTTCTCCCTCTCTAAAACTCAAAAAAGTTATTGAAGCTCCAAATTAACGAGCTTAACGAGCTGCTTATGAGATTCACCTCAACAATAGTGAGCTAAGAATAACAGTTTGGCTCTATTCTTTACTTGAATAAGCCGAATTAAACAAGTCGACTAGACGAGCGCTCACTATGCTTGCCGAGTTTCGAGCTTTATGTTCAGCCCTACCCTCATCGCCATGTACCACCGTCTGCGTGAGTTCTCCTCCTCCTCAGACACCGGTGGCGGCATTGCCCTCCAGTTAGTTGTTTGCCTCCCCTAGAGTGAGTACAGTTCGGTAGCTGTGGATCCGAGCGGCGGCTTTTGAACTAGATTGGGCGCGCTTGCGCTTCGACCGCGCGGTTTGCTGCCGTGGCGCGCTTCGAAGGCGCAAGCAGCGGTTTCTTCGAAGCACGTCCTCGTTTGTAGAGTATTTTCCTCCGCCACGGAAATCTCTTACCAATTACCACCCACCTTGCGCTTATGGTCCTTTTCCTCAAGTTGCACGAGACGGCATCACTAGTGGAAAACGGGGCAATAGGCCCGGTCCATTTGGGCCTTTAGACCCGGTTCCCGAATCGGGACCAACTAGGCGGGACTAAAGGGGGTACCCTTTAGTCCCGGTTCAAAGATAAACCGGGCCTAAAGGCCTCGACACGTGGTGCGGCCAGGGAGCTCGCGGTGGAAGGCCTTTGGTCCCGGTTCGTGATACGAACCGGGCCTAGGTTCCTCTGCCGCGGCGAGAATTGCTATTTCTCTGCCGCGGCACAGGTTTAGGCTGTACCAGCGTTTCTCGTCGCGGCAGAGAACAGGGCGTTTCTCTGCCACGGCAGAGTTTCAGCAATGCATATATATCATTCAAGAAACCACAAAAAATCGTCATGAATATATATAGACATCGTCAACAGTACACGACATCGTCAACAGTACACGTAATGCATGCATATTTACAATACAACATGTCCTCGACGGATTTCGTTCCCCGTCACGATCCGCCGATAGTGCTCTCCACCTGGGGTAAGGACCTCGGTAATAAAGAATCCCGCGATTTCCTCTTGAATTGCTTTTATTTGATCCGCTGTTATGAGAGTGTCCCGCAGGCGTGTCATCTATATTTAAAAAAGGAGATCAATATATGAATGGAACTCAATACAATAGATGGTACTAATTAAGATTAATTGTGAAAATTTGTTATCGTACACGAGTGTGGTGTATTTGGGCATCCCCACCCTTGGGACAGGACATGTCACGCATGAAGGTGCGGACGTAGTATCCACATAAGTTATTCCCTTGTTCCTGCCTCATACACTTTACGAAAAAATAGTTCGATCAAACTAATAATCAAGCATCGTATTGAAAGTAAATATCATATATAAAGTTTCACGGACATAGCTATATATATAGTACTACTTATAGGGTAATCTCTAAATGTAAGCTCCAGTTTCCATTCACCCGGAACAGTATTGATGAACCGTTTCCAAGCCCTGCCCGGCAAAAAATAATGAGTAAATGAGTAATTGATTAGTTGATGATATCTTCGAATTAGAGCAGATGAAGATGCCAATACGAAATTGATTGAAACTACCTCCGGAGGATGGCAGCCATGTCCGCCCATTCCGCATATTCTTTACGTTTCGAGTCCATGACGTTTACGACTCCAAGGTGAAGATCAATGATTAGGAGAATAAAGTGGAAACCGCACAAGCATAGCTCAATGATTACGAGAATAAAGTGGAAGGTGCACAAGCATAATGTATGTTATATATAACACTCACTTGAAATTGTAGGGAAAGAATATATCCTCTTTGTCTCGCTTGCTTCTCTAAAAACATTACAATGTTGTCCTCTCGTGTCCTTGGGGTACTGTCGAACCGTAACTTCATGAACTGTGTTTGGGTCTATGAACCCCAGCGGTAGGAGCTTTCCTCTTTTGTATTCCAGCTTCTTCATTCCGCATAATTAAATGTATAGCGTACACAAAGGATAATTGTTAGTGCAAATGAATGAGCTACAAACTTAATTACACAAATAAATCACTTACGAGCAGTAGCAACCGATAACAGCTTTGTCGAGGGCGTCTTGATTGAATAACTCGAAACAGTTCTTCTATCTCAAGGTTTATCTCGTCTTCCCCCGAAGTAATGCTCATCTCTAAGATACACCGTGAGGTAGCTTTCACTTCTTCGACAGGCTTTCGGTACCATTCATGCAACCTTCGCATCCGAGTCCCTAGACGCGCGAGCTCGCCAGGTTTGACGAGATCTTTTCCGTATCTATACGTGTTTACCACTTCAGCCGTTGGATAGTAATCTTCGTACTCAACCGATGCTCCCCGAGCTCTAGCCGCCCGTTCGATCATCGATGCCGTCTCCGGATCATGATATGGCTCCACGATGAAGTGGGGTGCGGCCTCGAATGTCCCGCTGTCCAAGCTGGGCGACTTTTTTGCTTCTTTGCTCGCTCTAGAGGACTGTCCAAGAGAGCGGTCATAATCAGCTCTCGGCTCAGGTCTCTTCATTCTCGTCTCGGCAAAGTGCTTCACCGTCTCGCGGTCGAATAAACACCTTCTTCGGCGCAAGAAACGCCTTTTGCTCTTCGGCCTGCTCATGTGGTAACAACTCTGGACTCGTGCCCTCATTGGAGTTGATGATCTCTTCGGAGCTGTAGGAGGTGCCGCGGACAGCTTCCTCTTTTGCTTAAGTGGAGGCGGCGGAGTCTCCCGACGAGGAGGAGGAGGCGGCGGAGTCTCCCGACGAGGAGGAGGAGGCGGCGGAGTATTTTCACGCGGAGCGGACCGGTCATGGATAGGGGAATCATCATCGCGCACAGGAGAATCATCACGCGGAGGAGACTCAGGTGGCGGAGGAGGCGGAGGTGGCATGCTTGTTGGCTTCTCACCTGGAAACACAATGTTCTCCTTCCGCCATTGCACGGTGGTTCTACGGGCTTCTCCCAGCTCTTTGATTTCCCCATCTTCACCTGCAGGGTGCTCAAGCACCAACCCCTCATAATCTCTCATCACTTCATCCACCATCACAACAAGCAAAGTCGTCTTGGACCGAACGGCAATGGTAAGACCTTGTAGGTAAGAGGATGCCGACCGCCGCCTTGAAGGATAGGTTGAAAACTTTAACATGCAGCTCACAAGGACGGCTCTCGGTGAGATCATGCACGGGGGGAGCGAGGAGGCTCGACCACCTGGTCATCATCATCATCATCATCCACCTGCTGAGAGGAAGCCACGCTGCTTTTCCGGTGTGGTTGAGATTGCAGCGGGGCGATGGCATTGAGCAATGCAGGATCTACAGCCTGCCCCCGAGCCATCTCGAGATGTAAGTACTTGGGTTACCATGGTTAATTGGGCTTTCATGGTGCTCATACCCTCTTCTAAGTTAGCCAGGCGGTCTGTTTCCCTTGCCTTCCTCCTCTCATGGCTTTTATCGGAAATCTCTTCCTTTCCGCAGGAAAGCCATACTTCCACGGAACGGAGCCTTCGTGCCTCGTGTTCGTCCGCCGTGTTCTTTGTTCCCAAGGGCGCGTGTCAGCTCATCGTTCTCTCTTTCGGGCTGGAACAACCCCGCCTCCACGTCCCTATGTGCTCTTTCCAGGGCATCAATGGGAACCTTCAGATGAGCTTTCTTATAGATTCACTTCCCTGTTTCTGGATCCAACGTTCCCCCAATCCCGTAGAACCACTCCTTGCACCGTTCGATCCAACCGTGTGTCCCTAATCTGATCCATTTATCGGTCGGTTCCGCCTCAGCTGCTTGCCACTTAGGACGGTTAGCCCCGTATCCACCTGGACCCGGAATTTGGTGATATAGCTTCAACGCAGCATTTGCCTTATTTATTTCCGACCTTCTCTTAAATTCTTCCGACTCCGTGCTGTACTTCACGAATTCTTCCCGGTGAGTTTTTACCTTCTCATTGTCCGGAGTCTTCTTTATCTTGATAAGGCGGCGCAATCTTTTCTTGTGGCTCTTGAATAGTTCGGCCATCTTCTTCTTGCCAAACTCGCGGAGGGCCTCGCTCCATCTTGGCCTTTTCAGCGTCACCCCCTCTTCGGGTACTATGTTGAAATGTGACATGAGCTTGTCCATAATGCTGTTTTTGGCTACATCATCGATATAAAGACCTTGACCTTCTTCCTCTGCAGACAAGCACTAGTCCCTTCGGCTTGTTCCATTCTCGAACGGTGATCGGGACGTGGTCCCTAACAAGCACTCCGCATTGAGCTATAAATGCCTTTGCACCTTTCTCTCGGAGCAATCGGTTTACCATCCTTAGCGATGTGGGTGATGTCGTGCCTAACACCGTCGTCCAACTTTTTGGCCGGGCCTCGCTTCCTCGACTTTACGGAAGAAGTGCTCGATCCGGAGGGCTAAAAAAGAAATAATTCATAGTCGAGTACAATTTAATTAGTTAATGCATCTAGTCGATCAACAGCGGCTTAATTAGTTTATATACCTCGGTGATAACTACAGTTCGGGAGCCATTATGATGATCTTGTTCCTCACCGGCGCCACTAGGATCTTCTTCCTCAATATTCTCCGCTCCCTCACCGGAGTCATTCAAATAAGTTGCGGTGACATCGTCACCGCCATCATCCGGAATAACGTCGTCGTCGCGATCATCCGAGTACCGTTTGCTATGAGGTTCTCCATGAAATTTTCTTCAAATTCATCTCTCGTCCATGCTTTCTACAACGACCTGCAAGCTATACATATATAGGAACCATCATATGATCAAATTAAGGATAATGCGAAAACTGAAAATGGAGTTACATATGTAGTTCTTAACTAAGGATCGATAATATAGTGCTGAAAGCAGATAGTGCGAGTTACATGCATACATAGATCGGGTTCATGTTTATTTAACCCTAATACATATCAATCACTACTACAACCACTCAACCGCGCAGACCGGGTCCTAGAGGGCGCCGACCGGGTCCCGAGCCGCGCCGGGTGTACCCCCAAAGCCACGGAACAACAACGGGAGCATAGCTAACATGAGATCCCCGCATAACGCTCCATCCGGTCCTATACATGTTGTCTAACGCGTACATGTAACGGCGAACGTGCTGGTCCTCCGCTTCAATGCGCCGAGCTACCTCCTCCGGCGGGGCCGGCTCCTCTCGAAACGACCGTGGCCCATAAGACCTCCACCAAAGAATATCCGGGTCGACAACGGGACCCGGATTCCGCACCAAGGTGCGCGACCCGGAAGCTAAGACCTCCCAGTGCCACCCCGGCGGAGCCCGGTCCCGGACCTCCCCATCTCGCTCCATCTCCTCTAGAAGAGTCAGACCACGGCGCGGCGGCTGTCGCGGCATCGTAGCTACGAAAACAAATCATATATGTATACTAATATAAATAAAAAACATGATATTGTGCTAAATAAAAAACTTCACTACTTTTGTACTAACGCCGCGTTCCACGACCCCGGATCGATCGATCCGGATCGGGGTCGGGAACGACAGCGGGAGCGGTAGAGGGAATTGAACGACCGTATTTTGGGGGCGCCGGCACTACCGGCATCGCCACGGACTCGGCGCTCCTCCTCTCGCTCTTCTCTCTATTTCACGACCCTAACTCTATGTCACGGCGGCGCCACCACGGACTCGGCACCGCCAGGGGCGCCGGCAGGGGCACCGCCACGGACTCGGCACCGGCAGGGCGCCGACACTACCGGCGCGCGCGGAAGAGGTTGTCCGCGCGGGGGGTGGCGTCGACACAAATTGTAACTTTTTTTCTAACTATACTAATTTAAATCTAACTAAATATTTCTAACTTTTCTAACTAAACTAACTAATCTAACAATCTAACAATCTAACAAAACTAACAAAACTAACTAATCTAATAATCTAACAATCTAACAAAAAATACAAAAAAAAGAAGAACTTGGCCGGCCGCCGGTCGGCCGGCCGGAGGAGGGAGAGGGAGAGGGGAGCACCATACCTGCGCGCGCGATGGCGTCGACGGCGGCGGAGGTCGACGGTGAGGAGGCGGAGGCGAGCGGTGGCGGCGGCCGGCGGTCGAGGAGGCGCCGCGGCGGGACGGGTGCGCGCGGCAAGGTGGAGGAGGAGGCGCGGGCGCGGCAGAGGAAGGAGGCGCGCGACAAGGTGGAGGCGGAGGAGGCACGCGGCGGCGGCGCGCGAGGCGATGGGCGGCGCGGTGGGCGGCGCGGTGGGCGACGGCGGTGGCGCGCAAACGGGCAGCCTGGCGGCGCTCTGTTTCTCCTCCTCGCGCGATTGATTTGCGCGAGGAAGGAGGCGAGCAGTTATACCCCCCCCTTTGGTCCCGGTTCGTCTTACAAACCGGGTCCAAAGACCCCCCTTTGGACCCGGTTTGTAATACAAACCGGGACTAAAGGCCATTTTTGCTGCGTTTTCGCTGCGCGCGCAAAAAAGGCCTTTAGTCCCGGTTTGTATTACAAACCGGGTCCAAAGGCCAATTTTTTTAAAAAATTTCATTCCCGCCTTATTTCAAATCAAAAAAAACACGCGCCGCCACCGCCGTGTACTGGCCACCGCCGCCACCGCCACCGCCGTGTACTGGCCACCGCCACCGCCGCCGCCGCCATGTACTGGCCACCGCCGCCATGCCACATGTGTCCACCGCCGCCTCCGCCATGCCACACGTGTCCACCGCCGCCTCCGCCATGTACTGGCCACCGCCGCCACCGCCACCGCCGTGTACTGGCCACCGCCGCCACCGCCACCGCCGTGTACTGACCACCACCGTCACTGCCACCGCCGTGTACTGGCCACCACCGTCACCGCCACCGCCGTGTACTGGCCACCACCGCCACCGCCTCCGCCATGTACTGGCCACCGCCGTCACCGCCACCACCTCCGCCATGTACTGGCCACCACCGCCACCGCCACCGCCTCCGCCATGTACTGGCCACCACCGTCACCGCCACCGCCGTGTACTGGCCACCACCGTCACCGCCATGTACTGGCCACCGCCGCCGTGCCACACGTGTCCCTTCCCCGTGCCACGTGTCCCTCCGCCGTGCCACACGTGTCGCTTACCCGTCGACGCCGTCGTGCGACGTGTAGCCACCGCTTCCACGTGCCTCGCCCCGCCTACGCCGGCGTGCGACGTGTGTAGCCGTGGCTTACACGTGCCATGCCCCGCGTGCGCTATATAGAGCGACGAGTGCGGGCGCAACCGGACGTCGCCACCGCCTCCGCTCATTCATCTCCAGGATGCCTCCACGTCGTCGAGGGGCGTCCGGTTTCCGTGGCGTTCGAGTGCGTCCGAGCGGTAGGTTCAGCGCCGAGATACGCGCCGGTGGCTTCCGCCTCACCCTCGGCACGTACAACACGCCGGAGCTGGCGGCGCGCGCTTACGACGCGGCGGCGTGGCGCTTTCGGCGGCCAGGGCGAGACATGAACTTCCCGGATGTTGAATCGCTAGAGGAGGCAGAGTTCCTCGCGCCGCCGCCGTGCCTCGTCGACGACGAGGACCGTCGCCGGCACCGCCAGGTGCAGCGCAGGATCGCCATCGCCGAGCGCGACGAGCGCTTGATGCGCAGTGGAGGGCGCAGTTCCCCAACGATGCCGACAACACCGTCGCGTTCTTTGCTAACCTTAGGGCACAACGCAGGTCCGACAGGCGCCACCGTCGGGCCGTCGCCGCCTTCGAGCTCGAGAACCCGAATACAACTTGGACCGAAAACGACCCTCGGTGGGAGGACATTTGGACGGAGACAACCTCCGACGACGAGTAGAGACTAGACTAGTAATTTATCTATTTTATTGTAATTTCAATAAAGTCGATGTCGGTTGGTTTTGTTCAATAAAGTGGTTGACACGAAATTTATTACGATTGAACTGAAATTAAAGTACGAGCTCCTCGGAGAAAAGTTTCCCGCCACATACATGGAATTAAAGTACAGAGGTCAACTGAAAATTAATTAAGATACATCACCAGATTCGACTGTTCTAGTCATTCAGTCATACTCGTGCCTAGCCCTATAGTACTCGCCACTGTAGTCGTCGTAGTCGCCGTCATCATCGTCGCTGGCATCGGGGTCGCGGTAGTCGAACCTCGACGGGAGAGCACGCGTGGGCTGGGACCGAGGGTAGCGCAGCGGGGGCCACGGTAGGCCATGACGCCTCGGAGAGTCCGGCCGCACCACCACAGCCCGACGGCCGGCCTCGTTGAAGTCCGAAGGAGGCGGGCCGCCCTCCTCGTGCTCGGCAAGCGCCCTCTCACGCCGATTGATGAAGAAGCTTTCCCAAGTCGGGAAGTAGTCGGGATGCCACTGGGGATTCCTCCGCTGCTCTGGCGTGAGCTCGAAGTAGTAGTGGTTCGTGATGGCCATCTCGCGCGCCACCTAGAGGGACAGGAGGGACCGGTACGCCTCCGACGCTCAGCAACCAGCCGGTGGGGACACGGTAGCCCGGCGGGCAGGGGTAGTTCGACGCGCAAAGCGCCTCCGCCTCCCGGAGGGTTAGAGATACGATGGAAGCCATGGGACAGAGTGATGAGGTTTGCAGATATGAGTCTAGATGTGATATGTAAATGGAGGCCAAGCCTACATATATATATAGTGAAAAAATTGGCGGGAGGACAGAGGCGGGAAGCAGTGGAAAGCGCGGGAAGAAAAATAGGCGGGAACGCAGTGGCACCGAAAACATTAGTCCCGGCTGGTGGGTACAACCGGGAGTAAAGATCAATTTTTTGTCATATCTAACAAAAGTGTCGGTGGGATAAAGACGTGTGGGTAACCTTTAGTCCCGGCTGGTGGGTACAACCGGGACGAAAGATCCTTTTTTGTCATCTAACAAAACTGTCGGTGGGATAAGGACGTGTGGGTAACCTTTAGTCCCGGGTGGTGGGTACAACCGGGACTAAAGATGTCGGCAGGATAAGAACGCATGGGTGGACGCACGGCTCGATGAGATAAAGCATGTAGCGCACGACGCCCTGTCGAGTAGAAGCGGTGCTGTGCCTATAAAAGGAGCATCGATACGGCTTGCCAAGCGGATCAACAAGCCAAGCGGAGATTCATTCCCATGGATTGGAAAATCTCCCGTGGCGCAGCTTCTCGAAGATGTTGTTGGTGCACACGCCCTACGGCATCTTCGGAAGCTGCGCCTCGGAATTTTTTCCCTGCAAGCCCGTGAACGACTACATCTCCTCTAACAGTGTTGGGGAAAGGGTTGGGAAATCTCCCGTGGCGCAACTTCTCGAAGATGTCGTTGGTGCACAAGCCTTACGGCATCTTCGGAAGTTGCTCCTCGGAATTTTTTCCTGCAAGCCCCCTGAACGACTACATCTCCTCTAATAGTGTTGGGGAAAGGGTTGGGAAATCTCCCGTGGCGCAGTTTCTCGAAGATGTTGTTGGTGCACATGCCCTACGGCATCTTCGGAAACCGCGCTCGGAATTTTTCCCCGCAAACCCGTGAACGACTACATCTCCTCTATATATATGGTACAAAAAGCCAACCACATCTCCACTTTTCATATCTTACATACAGCTTAAATGATTACACAAAAATAAATGGGAAATTGATTGCCATGTTGAGATACTCATTTGTGCCATGGAGCATCTTCATCATTTAATCTTCTTCGGCCTTAACCATGGAGCATCTTCATCATTTAACTTGATGCTTGGATCAATGTTCACTCCGAAGGGTGGAATTTCATCAAACTTATTATAATCTTCTCGACATGTCTGTCTTGTCCTCCACTCCCACGATGTTTCTTTTTCCGTAAAGAACTATGTGGCGCTTTGGCTCATCGTTTGATGTATTTGTTTCCTTATGTTTCCTTTTTCTTGGTTTGCTAGACATATCCTTCACATAGAAAACCTGGGCCACATCCTTGGCTAGGACGAATGGTTCGTCTCTATACCCAAGATTGTTGAGATCCACCGTTGTCATTCCATACAACTTGTCTACCCGAACCCCGCCTCCTGTTTTGTTGACCCATTTGCACCTAAACAAAGGGACCTTAAAAGAAGGTCCATACTCAAGTTCCCGGATATCCTCTATGTAACCATAATATGTGTCATTTGGGCCTTCATTCATTATTGCATCAAAGCGGACACCACTGTTTTGGTTGGTGCTCTTTTTATCTTGGGCGATCGTGTAAAATGTATTCCCATTTATCTCGTACCCTTGGAAAGTCACTACAGTCGAAGATGGTGTCTGGGCCAGCAAGTACAGCTGATCTTCAATATCTTTGTTATTCAGGAGATGTTTTTGCAACCAACCGCCGAAAGTCGACATGTGTTCACGTCTAATCCAATCGTTCGACCGCCCGGGTTCTGGGAGCGTAGAAAGTTCTTGTGGTCACCGATATACGGAGCCACCATGGTGGAACTTTGTAGAACCGTGTAGTGTGCTTGAGTCAAAGAAATCCCGTCCCTACATATCATTGATTTCCTTCCTAGCGTGCCTTTTCCACTTAGTCTCCCTTCATGCCGCGATTCGGGAACACCAATCGGCTTAAGGTCGGGAATAAAGTCAACACGAATTCAATGACCTCCTCTCGTTCCATAGCCCTTGGAGATGCTTCCTTCCGGCCTAGCACGGTTATGAACATATTTCTTCAAGACTCCCATGAACCTCTCGAAGGGGAACATATTGTGTAGAAACACAGGACCGAGAATGGAAATCTCATCGACCGGGTGAACGAGGAGATGTGTCATAATATTGAAGAAGGATGGTGGGAACACCAGCTCAAAACTAACGAGACATTGGACCACATCATTCCGCAACCTCGGTAGAATTTCTGGGTTTATTACCTTCCGAGAAATTGCATTGAGGAATGCACATAGCTTCACAATGGGCAGTCGAACATTTTCCGGTAGAAGCCCCCTCAATGCAATCGGAAGCAACCGTGTCATTATCACGTGACGGTCATGAGACTTCGGGTTCTGGAATGTTTTCTTCTCCATATTTATTATTCCCTTTATATTGGAGGAGAAGCCGGACGGGACCTTGATACTGCTAAGACATTCAAAAAATATTTCCTTCTCTCGCTTTTGTAAGAGCGTAGCTGGATAAATGACGTCCTTTAACTCTCTCATGCAGATTTTTGGGGTCTTTCCAACGTTGCTCGGTCCTCCCGTGCTTCCGGTGTATCTTTTGTCTTCCCGTACACGCCCAGAAAGCCTAGCAGGTTCACGCAAAGATTCTTCGTCACGTGCATCACATCGATTGAAGAGCGGACTTCTAAGACTTTCTAATATTCTAGCTCCCAAAAAATAGATTTCTTCTTCCACATGGGCGCGTGTCCGGCAGCGTCATTCAGAACAGACCGTCCGCCAGGACCCTTTCCAAATATTACATCTAGATCCTTGACCATACCAAATATATCAACACCATCATGATGGGGAGGCTTCCTCCGGTGATCAGCCTCACCGTCGTAATGCTTTCCTTTCTTTCTTACGGGATGGGTAATCCTAAGAAATCGACGATGCCCAGGTACACGACCTTCTGACCTTTTTCCAAATAATCACCTTCGAGCTCATGTAAACAGTGTGTGCATGCATTGTATCCCTTGTTTGACTGTCCTGAAATGTTACCAAGAGCAGGCCAGTCATTGATGGTTACGAAAAGCATCGCTCTTAGGTCAAATTCCTCCTGCTTGTGCTCTTCCCACACACGTACACCTGCTAGGGACCACAGCTGTAGAAGTTCTTCGACTAATGGCTTCGGTACACATCAATGTCGTTCCCGGGTTGCTTCGGGCCTTGTATGAGCACCGGCATCATAATGAACTTCCGCTTCATGCACAACCAAGGAGGAAGGTTATATATACAAAGAGTCACGAGCCGGGTGCTATGGCTGCAGCTCCGCTCTCCAAAAGGATTCATGCCATCTGTACTTAGACCAAACCTTAAGTTCCTTGCATCCTGTGCAAAGTTTGGGAACTCTCTATCGATTTTTCTCCATTGGGATCCATCAGCAGGGTGCCTCAACATCACGTCTTTCTTACGGTCTTCTTTGTGCCATTGCAACAACCTAGCGTGCTCTTTATTCCTGAACAAGCGTTTCAGCCGTGGTATTATAGGAGCATACCACATAACCTTGGCGAGAACCCTCTTCTTGGGGCGCTCGCCCTCAACATCACCAGGGTCATCTCGTCTGATCTTATACCGCAATGCGAGTGCACACCGGACATGCATCCAAATTCTCGTACTCACCGCGGTAGAGGATGCAGTCATTAATGCATGCATGTATCTTTTGCACATCTAATCCTAGAGGGCGGACAATCTTCTTCGCTTCGTACGTCATCGGCGGGCAATTCGTTACCCCTTGGAAGCTTCCTCTTAATTATTGTCGACAACTTTCCAAATCCTGAGTCGGTGACACCGTTCTCTCGCCTTCCATTGCAACAATTCCAGCGTGCCGCCTAGCTTTTTATGGCCATCTTCGCAAGTTGGGTATAACAATTTGTTGTGATCTTCTATCATCTTGTCGAAGGCCAACCTTTCCTTTTCAGTTTCACATTCTCTCCTTGCATCAGCAATGGCCCGGCCAAGATCATCATCAGTAGGCTCATCTGGTGCCTCTTGATCTTCTACTTCATTGTCTTCATTGCCTTCTGCAGTATCATCGTATTCAGGGAAATTGGGATAACCGTCATCATCCTCTTCCTCTTCTTCATTGTCTTCCATCATAACCCCTCTTTCTCCGTGCTTGGTCCAACAATAGTAACTCGGGCATGAAACCGGATCGCAGAAGGTGGCTGTGAATGAGACTCGAGTGAGCGTAATTTACGATATTCTTGCAGTCCACACATGGACAATACATGAAGCCACCATGTTTGTTTGCCTTCGCCACGGCCATAAAATTATCCAGGCCCGCAGTGAACTCGTCAAATCGTCGGTCAATGTACATCCATTGCCGATTCATCTGCATGATATAATTAAGCTGATCAAAACCATTACAGAACATCACGATGTATATATACACATGCATTTTATCAATTGCAGATGAAAAGGATAAAGTTGTTAACCTCGATGAAGAAGAAAAAGCAAGTTAAGTGTGGTTTGATTTGTGTAAACTCAAGTGGCAAATCGTCTTAAGCATTTCATCGAACACCTCTTGTGCATGTGAAGAAGAGAGGAGAGCAATACACCCCTCTTGTGAAGAAAGTGAAAAAATGGCTAAGTGTGGCTCACACTTGGGCAGGGGCAAGGTTATGTAGCCAGAGGCGGGGCCTTTGGACCCGGTTTGTATTACAAACCGGGACTAAAGGGTTCCCCAGGCTGACACGGCCTACCGCGCCCTGCGGGTGGACCCTTTGGACCCGGTTTGTATGACAAACCGGGTCCAAAGGCCGCTACAGGACAGGCGCCAGCGGGTGGGGTCGTCCTGGGCAGAAACGAACCGGGTCCAATGGGGGCATTGGACCCGGTTTGGTTCAGCAGTGGGACATTTGCTTGGGACCAAAGGCCTCTTCTCCACTAGTGCATGTTCTTCTCAGGCGAAGTAACTTCACATGGTTCAGAACCTCTAAGGAACTACACTTACAGATACAGATGCCATGTTCTTCATCTTGGGCTGACTTGTCAGCACCTTCTCTGATTGTTGGTTTGTCTGGCAGTTGCCAAGGATCATATCACAATCACATGCCCAGATCCCCGTGAGTCAAGTCAACGTCTCCAACAAACAATGAACTGCCACAAGTGAAGACAATGTCAAACAATGAGTTTTAAAATGTAAGATCCAGATTTCGACTCTACCCTTCATTTTTTCCATTATTAAGGGGGTTGGTTTAGTCGAAAAGTGGAGGAATAACATAGGTGCAGGAAAAAAAATCACGGTGGCACTGTGCACCCGTTGGTTCAAAAAGAGTTGAGCAAACGAAAAATGCATGAAATTTTCCTTTGATCTCGGTTTTAAAGGGAAAAACGCTTATATGTTTACAATCCATTTGGAGCTCCTTTTCAAATTCCCAGACGCGAACAACGATACTCACAAATCCATTGGCATAATATCCTATTTATACTCTCTCATGTCGATCTTGCTTATCAGAAATTCATGTGAACCAAAAAAACCAAGTTTACATAATTTTTGTGTTTTTAATCCTTTGTTTTGGATGTACATATATATCCTTCATTCAATTTGTTAGGTTATTAAGCAATTTTGGAGTGAGTTTAACTACCGAAATAAACATCACATGTGCTGATGTGCACTAGCAGATCTAATCACATGCACACAAGCAATCACATCTGTAAATAGAACAAATAGTCCATAGAGAGAGATAAGAAACACATACGTGTTGACCGGGAAGATCATTATCGCGGCTTCGTTGTCAATGTCTTCCATGGTGTTGTAGAGATCGTTGAATCCATAGAAGTCGGCGAGGAAGCATTTGCGGCAATGCACTCCCCAAAAGCCTTATCGACTTATCGTCCGTCTCCTGGTGCAGGATCTCAAAGAATGGGGTTTTGGAGGCCTGCTCTCCTAGATAGTCGTGCACGCAGTCGTCGTGATGGAGAAGATTAGAGTGCAACACATACTCCTCTTCCTTTCATTAGTTTCCTAGAGATTTACCCAGATCTCACATATTGTGACCAACAATGTCATTGATATTGGTGTTTTCTTTCAAGATCATCATGTTCGACAACGTCTTCACTCATCAAGAGGAATATCGAGGGTATAGCAATCTAGGGTTTAGGTATATATGGTGTATGAGGGCGATGCCGTAGGTGTAACGAGTGAATGTTTTGATGATGAATGACCCCTTCTCCCATTGTTGTCCTTCCATTTATATAGATGAAGGTCTTGAGAGTCCTCATCTTGCACGCGAAGATCTCGATGTAGTATAGGCCAAGTCTTGGGCTTATCTTCTTTATCTTCATCCAGTAGATCTTGACTCGCATATATTCTAGGTGCGGAACAACGCCTGAACTCGATGGATTCTTAGGTGGGCCCATTAGGCCTCAGCCTTAGTGGGCTTGATAGGGTATATGACCATAGCCCCCCATATATTTTCGACAAGAAGAGGGTATAGCTCTCATAATTTCCAGGTTCCAAATATACCACTGAAAATTTGCTTCAATATATACTTATTTGTCACTTACTTTGTGAAATAGCTACTGCAAAGACTACTTGCCCTTAGGATCCCTTTTTTATGTTCTTAAACTCTGATAAAGTTTTTTGGGCTGATTTGCCGCATGCAACTCACTGACTACAACATTTCATGTAACATATGTGGAACCCGGAAAATTTGACTGGTGGTTCTACATTTGGGCAAGTTCTCCGTAGTTTCTGAAAAAAGAACCATTGCAAGGTGATCATTTCGGAGGGATGTCGAAGCACATTAAGTTTGAAGACACACGGCTCCAACTGACAAGTTCATCGATTTAACAAAGCGTCCACTTGCTAGTATACGTGGTTACGTAGACTATAGAGGCATGAACGGGGTAAAATACATACACTTGGAGCACTTGCTGGCACTACTTAATACCAGTACATGCACTACTTAACAGCACTACTCCCATACACTTGGAATAGCTCCATGCATGCCAGCTACAAAAGCCTAGTACAACAAGTTAGTTCTACCCAAGATCTGTGCTTTGATCAGCTGCCCAGCTGGTAAGTATGGCTAGCTCATCTGCAAGACGCAGCAGCATTGCAGTGGCCGCGACGCTGCTGGTTGCTTGGCTCGTTTGTCTCCGGCCGGCGTCTGCTGCAGCCAAGCCGTCATCGTCGACGCTGGCGGGAACACCTGGGCCAGGAACAAAGCTTGGCATCCCCTTGGCCAAGAAGCTAGCCAAGGTGGGTAAGAAAACGCTGATCAACAAAAACTACGGCAGCGGCGACAATGACCAGCTGGGCAGCGCCGCCGCCGACAACTACGGCTACGTCGTCTACGACGTCTCCGTCGGAGACGGTGCGACCAGCACTACCTTCTCCAGCATCGTGGACATCTCCGACGCGTTCGTCTGGGTGCAATGACCGGATCCACCGGCGCTGACCTTCTCCAGTATCCCCTGCGCCAGCCAAACATGCCTGAGCATGCTCAATAGCACCGCCGCCGACTGCGTGAGCGTCGTCAGCGCCTGCGAGTACGTCACGGTGTACAGCTGGGAGGGGGAAGGGATCAACACCACCGGCTACATCGCCGACCAGACGTTCACCGTCGTCGGGACGGAACCCGTCATCACCGGTCCCGTGGTGTTCGGCTGCAGCACCGCCCGCACGGTGCCCCTGGATGACGAGTCCAGCATCGTCGGGTTCAGCAGGGGCGCCTACTCCTTCGTGTCGCAGCTCAACATCTCCAAATTCTCCTACTTTCTGTCGCCCGACGACGCGGACAGCTCTGAGCCAGACTCCCAGCAGAGCGTCCTCCTCCTCGGTGAAGCCGCCGTTCCGCAGACCAGACGCAGCCACTCCACTCCATTACTCCGGAGCGCCGCCTACCCCGACAACTACTACGTCAAGCTCACTGGCATCCAGGTCGACGGCGAGGACCTTGGCGGTATCCCCAAGGGAGCGTTCGACCTCGCAGCCGGCGGCGGCTCCGGCGGGGTGGTGATGAGCACGCTCATCGCCGTAACGTACCTCCAGTCGGCCGCGTACGCCGCCGTGAAGCGGGCGATAGTGGGAAAAATTAAGTCGCCGGCCGTGGACGGCTCGGCATTCGGCGACGGCGGCTTCGACCTGTGCTACGACGCGCAATCCGTGGCGGGGCTGACATTCCCGAAGCTGACGCTGGTGTTCGGCGGTCCGGATGCACCGGCTATGGAGCTAACGACGGTCCACTACTTCTACAAGGACAACGCCACTGGGCTGCAATGCCTCACCTTGCTGCCAATGCCGGCGGGCCTGCCGTTCAGTTCGCTCCTTGGCACTCTGTTGCAGACGGGGACGAACATGATCTACGACGTCGACGGCGGCCAGCTGACGTTCGAAAAGGCGGCAGCTCCGCCAGCGGGCATGCAGCTCATGGTGGTAGCATACCCTCTCCTCGCGTGGGTGCTCCTGCTGCTCTAATTAAGATTGTAGCCTCTCATAAGGAAAACTCGGGAGTTCTGGAGTATATGTATCTTCCATATAAGTTTTGTTTCAGTTTTCTTTAATCTAAGTTTCTTGAGATTTTCTTATATCAAATTATGTCAACATCACGAGCTGCGATATCAGCGAGATCTCCCCAGATATGGAGAATTAACATCAACCCGACATGAGAATTTAATTGTTGGTGCATAACTACTTATTAAGCTTGTTACAAAATTATGTTTACTACTTTCTCTGTAACAGTTTATTAGTTTTACGCAGCATAGCCCTCGGTTGTCAATTTAAACAACTTAATGGTAGATATATATCATAAAAGTATATCACTAAAAACTTAGACGTTCTATTGTCTAATCATATAATTTTTATTTTATATAATTTTTATTTTATATAATTTATATTATATAGATCAAATTAGGGACAGAAATACACACGTAAGACTAATAAACTGATATGAAGGGTGCACTCCCTTTGATTTTGTAATACTAAGTGTTAAGGTTTTAATTTATATTTAAATTAAATTAAACTAAACCTAACACTTAATATGGATCGGAGTGGCGTACGACTTTGGTTAGTTGTGCATGAGTACCTAGTAAACATGAAAAATTGAGTGCATTTAATTTAGAGTGCATGCGTAGGTAAGCAGTGACCGCATGCAACTACGCATGCTAGTGACGAGGGAATACCTCGGCAATGCCTACGTATTGTAGACTAGGGTTTCGGGAGAGAGCGACGATGGAGATTCCGGGGACGAGATTAGGCACACGACGTACCCAGCTTCGGGTCCCCTCGGTGGAGGATCCCTACGTGCTGCTAGCAATCCAGTATATGATCATAGATGTGTTTACAGGGTGCCGCCGTAGGCGGAGCTATGTTGTCTATATTCTGTCTATCTGTTGTTCTCCCTATTTCGGGTGCCCTGGCTAGCTTTATATATGCAACCAGCCTAGGGATTTACAAGAGTCCTAGTCGACTACTTCTTCGGGTTGCCTTGTTGGGCCTTCTCCATATTGAGTCTTCTCCATATTGGGCCGAGCCGGGTATACTAATAATGGGTATCCGAAGGGTATGCCCATGTCAGTAGCCCCCGAGTTTATAGGGAAGTCGAAGACTTGCGTAGAAACTCCAAGCATAACCATCTCCGAAGTCGAAGAAAATACAAGGCGAGGTCCATGTCGAAGATCATGTGTAGCGTAGATGATGTCTCGAAATTATTTTCTATCGGGTGCGCGGCAGCGCTCCCGATGGGAGTAGCCCCCGAGTCTATGGGCAAGTGCTTGCACTTGGGCATAGACTCAAGTTGTACTACTCAATGAAGAACTTAACTATATTTCTGGAGGATTTGATGAAATCCATGTGCTCCCGATGGGAGTAGGCTCCACTCGAATCGTAGAATCGAGTTGAGTCTACAAACCTTGATTGTCATAGATCCTGTCGAAGTTATTTTTCTATCGGGTGCGCGACCAGCGCTCCCGATGGGAGTAGCCCCCGAGGCTACAGCCAAGTGTTTGCACTTGGGTGTAGGCTCAACTTGCTTTTAATCGACACCACAACTTTTCCTCTTTCTTGTATCTTATCGGGAGGGTGAACAATACTCTCGATAAGAGTAGCCCCCGAGCCTATGAGCAGGTGCTTGCACCTAGGCATAGGCTCAAGTTGTACTACTCGATAAACAACTTGGCGCAGCCCCTCTTTTTATCGACTCCAGGCCATTGCTATTTTTATTTGACATCCATATCTATATTGTACAGGGATAATGGTAGTTGGGGCTAGTTCATCTGACGGATCAGGTACTAGTTAACTGCTCTAGTGGCAATCCGCAAAAACCTACTTCAAGATCACGTCCCTGGACATGATCTCGGGATACTGGTGTTAACTCAACAGGTGCCGCTTAAGGTCTTACCATTCTGTCGAGTCCCAGTCATGTTTTATCGGGTACCTAACGCGTCCGTTAGGATTTTTCTTCACATCTGTTGATGTGGAAAAAAGTAGCAGAGCGCAGTCTTTGGCGATGCCACGCCACACAGGACGGATCCCGGGGTCTTACCTTCGCAGAGTTTTGCGGCATTCAGAGATTATTCGCGACTTTGGCGCTCTGAGAATATTTTGTCAACTGCCTTTTTCGGCTGATGCAATGACCCATTTTGCGGGTTCTTCTATTTTTCTCTCGGGCTTGATAAGACAGCCGAATATATTGGTTATTCTATATTGTCGGGTACATCACCGATGCTCTTGCTCGGAACAATATGACGAGTCAATGAACCCGAAGATTTGTCCACCTTTTTTTTTGGGTTCCTCCTTGATGAAAATTTCGTCGAGTTCCTCCTTCAGGAAAATTTCTTCGGGTCCTCTTTGAGGACAATTCTTCGGGTCCTCCCTGAGGACAATTCTTCGGGTCCTCTTTGAGGACAATTCTTCGGGTCCTTTTTTAGGACAATTCTTCGGGACCTCCTTGAAGATAATTTTTCGGGCCCTCCTTGAAGATAATTCTTCGGGACCTCCTTGAAGAAAATTTTTCGGGTTCCTCCTTCAGAAAAAATTTCGTCGGGTCCTCGTCCTCTCTTGAATAAGATTTCGTCGGGTTCTCTTTTGAAGACAATTTCGTCGGGTTCCCTCAAGATTTCGTCGGGTTCTCTTTTGAAGACAATTTCGTCGGGTTCCCTCAAGATTTCGTCGGGTTCTCTCAAGATTTCGCCGGGTTCTCTCAAGATTTTGTCGGGTACCTCCCTGAAGACAATTTCTTTGAAATTTGCTTTCTCCTGCACAAATAAACAAACTTTTTCTATCTTTTCCTTGACTCTCTTTTTCGCATGCGGTGTCAGATGCTCGGATTCGATGATATGTAAAGTGAATATATGCCGGGCAGCCCCCAACTGCCGGGTGTGCGAAAGTAAACGATAATCAACTTTGTGCAAAATAAAAGAACACTTAGCTTTTTGGACCCGACGAAGTCGATGCATGATGAAGTCTTCGAGTGTAGATAAGAAATCTAGCCAAAGTAGAAACTATCAAATAGCAAAAGTGGATGCCGCGAAATTGTTGATGAAGAAAATAGCCGAGCCCCCGAGCGTTGCTGAGGTGATGTCATGATTGTTGCTTAGACGCCGTGTCACCGTTGTTACTCGGGGTGAAGTCGTTGTCGAGCCCCCGAGTATTATCCGTGTCGCCGAAAGAAAGCCATTAAGGATGAAATACTGAAGATGAAGTCCGAGATGAAGTACTTGAAATGAATCCATATTACACCATCATATATTGAAGATGAATCCGCCGATATCATAGAGGATGAATCTATTGACCCGAAGAATCCAGTAATAACCATAAAAGATGAATCCGTTGATATCATAGAGGATGAATCCATTGAGCCGGAGAAAATAGTTCCAGTAATAACCATAGAAGATGAATTCGCTGATATCATAGAGGATGAATCCATTGACCCGAAGAAAATAGTTCCAGTAATAACCATAGATGATGAATCCATTGACCCGGAAACGCCTCGGGTAATATTGTATAAGTGAACCAATAATAACCCAAAGAAAATCAATCCAGTAATCCGAAAAAAATAAATCCACTGAGCCGAAGAAGATAAAGCCACTGAGTCGAAGAAAATAATTTCACCGAGCCGAAGAAAATAATTTCACTGAGCCGGAGAAGATATATCCAGAGCCGAAGAAAAGAAATTCACGAAGTAACTGAGTATATTTGTGGTAACGAAGTAACGGCGCAACCCCCAGTATTTGGATGAATTTGTTGTAATAATGTAATGGCGCAGCCCCCGAATATTCGGGTGTGGCGAAAGTAAATAATAATTAACACTCGGGAAAGGAACACTTAGCTTTTTTATCGGGTGTAGCGGGGCCGATATGGAAGCAAGTTGTGCATCGGACGCAGTCGATGTAGTCACGTGTCGCTTAGCCGGAAGTAGTTTATGTAGCCGACATAGTCGATGAAGAGGATGCAGCCAACGTAGTGGATCCTCGAAGGTAGGCCCTCGAGTGTGGCGAGTGCGCGACGGCGGGCGCGGTCGTCCGAGCAGAGTAGTCGAAGCTTTGTTTTAATCTGCAGTTATATTGCGGCGCAAAAAACCTACGCGCAAATAATAGTACAAGCCGAAAAAATATTTGCCCGAATAAATTTGCAAAGAGTAATTAATTAGAAATATAGCACCTGATATTTTTGTATCGGATGCTCATCGCTGATGAACTTGACAACTTGATCCATGTAGGGGAGTAGCAGTCGATGAGGTAGATGTAGTTGAAGTAGCCGTCTGGCGCCTGACGCGATGAAGTAGTCGAAGCTTTCTTCCGATCTTTGTTGTTTTATTTCTTGAAATTTGATTTTACGCACACTTGCGAATTTGACCATCGGTTGCTTTGTGTATGTCTTCTTTTTTTTTTTCATCCAAAAGTGCGCCAAGTAGAAAGTTCATATGAAGTTTGACCAATATGCACTTTGTCCTGGAGCCTGGCTTGCTTGGCGCGTGCTGCTGCTGCGTGGTCTGCAACGACTTAGGATAGCTCATGCGTACGTAGCCGGACAACGAAACGTCGGCTCGTCTGCCGGGCGCTGCTATGCATCTTGTAGATTGATCTGACAAAGTAGATGACGTCTTCCGTGCTCGATTTGTCCCTTTACGGCCCAATCGTTCGGGACCATGGGGTACAGCAGATGCTGTTTTTTTTTTTTGTCGGTGAAGAGAGAAAACAGGCTTGTTTGCCTCCAAGTGATCTTCTGAACAACCTGGGACCCCATGCCGCACAGCAGCGTGCACGCGTAATCGCACTCGCCGAATCCCGCGGTTTCCCAGCTGCCATTAATTCTTTGACGAAGCTCAACAAAGGCGAGTAAACCAGATGCGATCTAGATGTTGTTGATGACGAACTTAATGGATCCCGCCCGGATGACAAAATCCAATCGCCGCGATTCCCACGGTCGGCGCCAATTGACGAGGGAATACCTCGGCAATGCCTACGTATTGTAGACTAGGGTTTCGGGAGAGAGCGACGATGGAGATTCCGGGGACGAGATTAGGCACACGACGTACCCAGCTTCGGGTCCCCTCGGTGGAGGATCCCTACGTGCTGCTAGCAATCCAGTATATGATCATAGATGTGTTTACAGGGTGCCGCCGTAGGCGGAGCTATGTTGTCTATATTCTGTCTCCCTATTTCGGGTGCCCTGGCTAGCTTTATATATGCAACCAGCCTAGGGATTTACAAGAGTCCTAGTCGACTACTTCTTCGGGTTGCCTTGTTGGGCCTTCTCCATATTGAGTCTTCTCCATATTGGGCCGAGCCGGGTATACTAATAATGGGTATCCGAAGGGTATGCCCATGTCAGCTAGCCCTCAAGTGATGTCAGTTCCTAGGTGTTTAGCGCATGTTACGTGTGTTTTGTTCTTTTTCGATTATAGGAAGTTTTCTAGAATTTCTGATTTCAGTTTTCTCATTTTTGTTTTTGTTTTTTCTTCGGCACTTCATTGTTTTGTCGGGTTTCTATTGTTTTTTTTTTGTTGCTTTTCTGTCTTTTTCATTTTTCATTTTTCATTCTTTTTCTTTTCTTCTTTTTGTTTTCTTTTTTTTGAAAATTCTGAATATTTTTCTCATTTGATTTTTTTAACATCGAACAATTTTTAAATTTGTAACATTTTAGATATGATTTTTTTTTTCAAATCTAAGAGGTTTCAAATGACGACTTTTTTCAAAGCAAATAAAAGTAATACTACATTTATCCATAAAAGGATATTGCAAGTTTGTTTAAATTTGTATGTATGTAGATACTTTTTAGGGTATAGGTGCATCCGAATTTAGACAGTCCCCAACATCATCTTTTTAACAATGGATGTAGGAAAACGAAAAAAACTCCCCGAGGACAAGTTTCTAGAACTTTCTGATTCTGGTTTTTCGATTTTTTGATTTTTCTCTAGCTCTTCAGAATTTTGTTGGGTTTTAGTTGGTCTTTGGTTTCTAGTCCTTTTCATTTTTTTCTTTTGTTGTTTTATTTTTGATTGAAAATTCTAAACATTTTGAAAATATGATTTTTTAAATTTTAACATATTTCTCATTTGAACAATTTTCGAATTTGTCCAATTTTAGATATGTACCAAGGGAGTAGGAAAACGGAAAACTTCCCGCGAACCCGTTCTACGTTACTCCCGCCCGCACGCGAGCGGGATATAGGGGCACCCCTCGCGCGCCCATTACTTCTACAAGGACAACGCCATTGGGCTGCAGTGCTTCACCTTACTGCCAATGCCGATGGTCTTGTCGTCCATTTTTCTTCCAGGTACTCTGCTGCACACGGGGCACACGGGGACGCATATGGTCTACGACATTGGCCAGCTGACGTTCGAAAGGTGGCAGCTCCGCCAGCGGGCAAGCAGCTCATGATGGTATCATATCCACTCCTCGCGTGGGTTCTCCTTCTACTCTAGCTAACTAGCACGGTGGCCCTCACAAATGCGAGTGCATCATCTTTAGTTGGTTTCCGTAGAGAGGAGAATCGCCAGTGTCCAAATTACCAAAAAAAAACTATATATACATAGAAATTCACATTATGTTATAAAAAATATAACATATTCTATATCACCACTCATGCTAAATAAGTATCATGTGTGCAGACAATATCATCAATTGTCTATCATATTTTGTTTAATGATTATCAGGTTCTTTTCGGAAACATTATAATTACCATAGATATCATTAGTTGTCCATGATACAAAAATTTCATATACACTTAAGTTTAGTATGTGAGCTAGCTGGTTGTCTGTATGTGATGTTAGACCAGTAATTAAGGTTAAAAATAAATTTACTTGCTTAATAAATAAAATAAAAATAATTTATCCCCGTTGATATAAAGGTTGACTAAACAATAGGTATTTTAGTTTAACTATAATTTGATCTATCTACCTATTGTTCCTTCATTAGTTTGGAAAATACATGACATTCTCACTGTGGTATGAAATACATGTCGTGTTAGACACGGAAAGTTTACATTACATAACTCTGAGCTTTGATTAGGAAATGAACATGTTATTAAAAAATAGGGTATTATTTTAATCTCATATTTTGTGTTCTTACGTTATTTTTTCATGTTAAAGCAATACATTTGTGTATCATTAACTATGGTTGTCAATATTTGAATATTTGGATTGTTATTTTCCAATGAAAACAATATTATGTTTAACAATTTTCAACTCTCTTCCATTAACCCTACTCTATAGTCCAGTCATTCTATGACATATGTCATTGTATTTGGAATGTCACGTGACCTGACTTCGCTGGTATGGATGGCATAGTTGTGGAATCTTAATAAAACATTTTTGCTTCCAAATGGTTATGAATTCTAATGGTGCGTCTTATTAAAATTTAAGGATAAGCAACCATATAAAATTTCTTGTAGAAACATACAAAGTAACGTATAAGTATATGCAATCACATAAAGGGAAAGACATAATGATTAGACATCAATATTCTCAAAACAAATTATGCTCAATGCAACTTTATATTTCCAATTGAATGTGATTTATAGAAATACCTTATAAGACTTATAGTCTAAAAAATAAACAATGTACCTACACAGAAAATTCATATGAAGTAAAATTTAAAATGACTCTGAATTTCTTTTGAGTAAAAGTTGTTGCTTCTCGTGTAGTGATTCCATAGCTCTCTTCCATGATCAAGCACATGCCCAATAACTGACATTTAGTCCTCCACTATCTATGTAAAAGGAGTTGATCAACTGCTTTTTCAGCTTTAGTCCTTCGAATTGCACAATCATTATATGTTGTTTATACATGAAGTAACTAAACTTATGTAATATTTTGAACGTGATAACTGTTAAACTGCACTTTGGACAAATCTATGATTGCGATATGTTCATGTATGGTTATGATAAGCTAATGGTTGTGATCTTCTTAACTACAACTATGGAATCTATAGACTTGTAATTTGTTCAAATGCAACTATGATGATATGTTGGTGTTGATATTTTTTATGCTTTGTTATGGACATCTATTATTTGTGATATACAGATAAATACATATACTCCGCCAAGTTGATTATTAGATGTTTTGCTTTTGTGATAAATTTTGTAATGGTTCTCTTTTCTCTACCATATTTTATTTCAAAGTAGACTTCCATTCGTGATACAAATGGTAAAAATAATCATGATGGCTTAACAATGTTTTGTTCGGTGCACTAGTGAAAATGTGAAATATATATGGGTCCTGGTCCATCAGTAAAAATTAGACAACTCAATTGATGATCAAATATTCTTGCATACATCTTACTTTTCCTATTGTATTGTGTTTTGATTTTATCATTAACAATTTTAATAATTTCTAGAATATGCCATATTGACATGATGAGTTTTAGCTCTAAGAATTTCTAGAAAATCTGGCTAGGGTTCTCGCCCAATTCTTGGCCGGCCGCCGCCGACGCCCCTCTCTTCTTCGTCCTCCTCTCCACGATCCGCGCGTCGCCACAGGAGAAGAGGAGGAGGTGGCCTTACAGGGCCGGCGAGGCGGCGCAGGTCGGCGGCGAAGCCAACGGGGGAGCCGCAGCCACGCAGGCGATTAATCCGCCGCCCCCTCCTCCTCCTCCTTGAGGCGCCTCCAACGGTGGCACCGCCGTCCCCGCCGGCTCCTCTGCCTCCTCTCGTAACCAAGGTACGCACGTCAGTTCCTCTTCTCTTCTCTTGGTCGAACTGATGCTGGACCCGATTCAAATTCTTAGCCAGAATCATTTCAAATTCGCCTCTGACTCTCTCTCTCGCACCGGAAGAAGAGGGGCTGCTGCTTCCGGTGCTGCTATTATCTGTAGTAGCAGAATAAGAAGGTGCTAGCATTGAGTTTTCCTCAGGGAGACAATCGCCTGCAATAATCGTCCTCTGCGGTCTCCTTAAGGGTTCGGAATAAAAAAAAAAAATCTGAGGTGCACAGGCCAGCTCATTGAGTTTCTCCATGGAGGCCAACAACAATAATAACAGCTCTGAGAGCCAGAGCCAAGTAAGTCTCTCAGCGCCGCGCTGGCCCTCTCTTCTTGTATTACATGTTGATCCCTTTGTTCATCATTTGGTGTTTTCAGTTCTATTGATATTCCATTTTTCAAATACTATGTGGTATTCAGATCTGCAGCGCATGGGCTTCATCTTTTGTATTAACGATCTGAAGATATCACCTCAATATATGTAACTCACTTTATACAAACATAAATACATCACCTTGATGAATCTGAATGGCACCCAATTATCGATAGCAAGTGTACTAAGTGTACTTGGGAGGTATTTGGCTTTATCAATTGTTAGATAGAGTATTGTCTTTGTCACTATGTAACTATTTTGCTGTTTGGGAATTCTCAATTCAGTTAAGTGGCAGCTAAATAATAGATCCATAATTTATGTTGCAGCAACTGGAGGTTGAAGATAGGCTCAGCATGCTGACTGATGATATTTTACTGTCGATCTTGGGGAGAGTCAGTACACGTCTGGCTGCAACGACATGTGTGCTCTCTACACGGTGGAGGCATTTGCCTTGGTTGCTGCCAGAAGTTATGATTGATGTCAAGGATTTCCTATCTGTTACATGCCCTGACCCTGTCGGGGCAAATGATATGGAGAAAGCTATGGTGTCTTTGACCAAAGCAGCCAGGAGTTTCTTGGCTGATCACCAGAGAGGATCCACCATCTCAAGTCTGCATCTTAAGCTCTATTTAATCAACACTTTCTTGTGCGAAGTTGGCCCACTAATATGTGACGCAGTCGACAGCCGTTTGTTGAAAGAGTTGGATCTCTCCGTTCTTGACGAGACGGATATTTTGGACTCTAGTGATGAGGATATGCTGCAGCGAGCTCAAGAAATAGATTCTTTTTTCAGTGCCTACCCTAGTGTGCCCCACTGCCTCACAAAGCTCACTCTATATAATGTAGGCTTTGACAAATTGGACATGCACCATGTCTTGTTTGATTGCTGCAAGCAACTGAAGCATCTAATACTTGTGCATTGTGATGGTGGTATCTGCTCCCTCTTTAAGATTGATGCACCAAACTCAAACCTCTGTGTTTTAAATATCTACAAGTGTCGCTTTGAGATAATCGAGGTTGTCTGCCTTCCGAAATTAGAGAAGTTCTTATGGAATACATGGGTATCCGATTATGCCCCAGTAACCTTTGGTTTTGTTCCATCTCTTGGGGAATTAGAACTCTCATGTGGTTCATCATGTGGTCAACATGAATTTAAATTAAGCGAGCTTCTACATGGAGTAACAGGCCTGCATACTCTCACACTGGATTTCCAAGGAGAAAATGTAAGTGCTATTATATTTTAGCTAAACGGTATGTTTTCTGTGCTTGCAAACTATTAATTCTTTATTTTATCCTGTGATCAGCTTTGGTTGCAACCTGAGATCGAGGAACTCTTCACCGCTTTCAACAAGCTAAGGAAGCTGTCAATACGTGGTATTTTTGTTGAATTTGATATTTTATGGACGATGGCCTTTCTTGTAGCAGCGCCATCTATCGAAATATTACATATCGAGGTGATGCATTTTTTCTGTATTTCTTTCCTTCCACATTTGGAGTTTTAGTTTTCAAAGAAGTAGTGGACAGTCGTTAAAAACTTTCCTTCCACATTTGGAGCTTTACTTTTCAAAAAAAAATGCGGGAAGTCTTTTAAAACTGGATTCCAATCGCATATGTAATGAACTGGTCACACAAATACAGGTATGGGAACATTCATGTGACGTAGAGGCCAGAGTCGACTCCTTCCTTGACAGAAGGACACCTCAGTGGGAAATGCGCCTCAACGGCTCCGAGAACAGGCTTCTGAAGCATCTGGAATTCACTGGTTTTAAATCACTACAGCAGCAATTTGCATTCATAAGATCTGTGTTGGAGCGATCTCCCAACATGCAGAAGATAGTTTTGAGAGGAGATGAACAATGCAAGTATTGTGACGCCCTTGGGGAATCACCTTGTCCTTCGAAATTTCCAAAGAAGAAAGTTGAGCAAGAAATGGTGGCTAAGAAGATTAGACATGGCACATTCTCGCCAGAGATAATTTTTGAAGAATGACATGTGCTGTAATAATGTACTACTACGTCTGTTCCAAATTTTAAGATGTTTTGGTAGGCTAAATTAATATCCTACCAAAACATCTTAAAATTTGGAAACAAAGTAGCACTCCGTAGTGTAGTGCTCCTTCCGATCGGAGTAAATTGTCGTTGGCACTCCCGCGTTGAATAAATGCGATCCGAGGTAGTAGTTTGTGATTGTATCTCTCAAAGCCAAAATAATTTGCAATGCTTTAATTATGTTGTAAAAGAAACAGTTTGCATCTCAGATTTGTTTTGAATCTTGCTACTTTGACTGCACATTTGCACTTATATTGATCTTGTGTAAAAGATAAGCTTCAGAGTTAAATTTCATGCACAGAAATCTTATGTGGCTATTGGGAGGGAACCTTTGTTTTGGCTTGTGATCTGTCACCTGTACAGCCATGGCACACAACTAGTCAGTAGTTACAAGGGTTTGACGCAAAGCTCGTGAGATTGATCAGAAATTAACAGTTGCAGTGTGATTACTGGAAGGTAGCCATGGTTGTCACCACTAGTCAGTTTTTTTGGCACACTGAAGCTTTATTTGACAACCATGGCAGTGAGCTTCCTGTGGAGGATCTGAAGAAACAGCATCCACAAGGAGCTTGCTGTCTGAGAGGAAAGAAAAGCGAGGCCAGACTTTGAGCTTCTGCCTGCAAAACTGAAGATGCCGAAGAAGATACAACCTGAATGAAATTCTTTGCGTTCCGATCAGGATTGATCAAAAATACCCCCAGGCAGTACTTGGGTCAACTGCAGGCAAGAGAGCACCTGCAGGAACAGGATATATCCGAAACGCTTTGGGTTGGGAGCAGAAGCAAGTGCCCGTGGATCACCAGCAGCCTCAAACTTGTGATCCTCTATACTGTAGAAAAAAGAGCACACGCAGCACGAAGAGCCTACAAAATTGACCAGGATTTTCTGTTGAAAGTAGATAATTGTGAGCTTTCCAAACCATCCAAAGTATTGCAATTAAACGCATTTTGAACAGAAATTTCTGGATGTGCACTAGCAAGCAAGAACTGAATAATATTCGATGGGTAAAGTTTGATTGGAACTTTCAGCTCTAAAGCCCAGTGAAGAAGAAAAGCACGCTGCTCAAGCAAATGAAGAATGGAAAAAACAAGTGAACATCGTCTCTGGAAGTCCAAATCTAGAACATTCTTTCTTAATGTGAGTCTAGTACGGTCATCAGCCCTAAGTATAACTTTCGTCAAGAGTGATCCATACATTACTCAACTTCCCCATCCTCAGGTCTTTACATAACAATAATAGCAGGGGTGAAACAAAAAAAAACCACAACAACACGCTGCTGGTTCATTACAGCCAGCCTTAGCTAACACATGACTACATGAGCACAGACCATTAGCCAATCTACAGAACAAGCTGACTACATAACACTCATCCAAACGCAAGCATATCGTGTTGATCGGTTAATGCTTGCTCAACCCCCAAAACATATGCTGATGTAGTTCCAGTGAGGTCACAAAACAGGAAATCTGTCAACAACCTGTGAACCTGCTTTCTTGCTTGTTGCCAACAGCTTGAAAAGCATCATCTTGATATCCAAAACACGCGGCAATATATTGAACAGATAACGTGACATGAAATCAGAAATATGTATGTTTGAAAGATAAATTCTCTTGTTCAGATCATCTTTAGAAACCAATCCTCGTATCAGGCAATCAATGCATTTCAATAGATTGTCATCTTAATCTAATAAATTTCAATCCTTGGTCCTCACGGAATGTTACGCTGTACTACTATGAAAATAGCTAAATATCCAACACAAGACTCTACAGCGAGATCAAACATTAGATAATAATGTTTGTCAACAGTCTTTTGTTCTTATTTCCTGTAATTGCTGGATGGAAAACAGCAGCTGAAATGATAGAGAAGCATTAAAGAAAGGGTCTACAAAAAATAAGAAATCGAACATACAAATTAAAGGATATTCAAGAACACTAACACACACCAATATTCATGCATACAGTTCCTTGATCGAAGAACACTAAGACATAAACTCCTTTAATTTCATTCCAACATTTTTCTCCTCCTAACATTGCTCCAACTCTAATCATGAATACCAGATTCAACGATATTCAAGAACACTAACACACACCAATATTCATGCATGCAGTTCGACCATAGATAACCATACATACGGTTCCTTGATCGAAGAAAAATAATCAAAACCACGGCATGGCATAATATTCGGGTAACAAGTTTGATTAAAACTTTCAGCTCTAAAGGCTAAATCCCAGAGGGGAAGAAAACCACATTGCTCGAGCAAATGAAGAATGGGAAAAAAATGAACATCGTCATCATCCGTAAGTATAACTTTCGGCAAGAGTGAACCATTGCATTACTCAACATCCCCATTCTCAGGTCCTTACATAACAATAATAGGCGGGGGGAACAAAAAAACCACAATGACACACAGCTGGGTTCATTACAGCCAGCCTTAGGTAACACATGACTACATGAGCACCGACATTCTACAGAACCAGCTGGCTACATAACACGTCCTCATCCAAAAGCAATCATATCATGTTCATCAGCTAATGCTTGCACAACCCCGAAAACATATGCTGATGCAGTTCCAATGAGATAACGATAGAGAGTAATGAGCGTTTACTTTCAGCAGATAAAATTTAAAAGCTGTAAATGGAAATGTTTACAGCTTTGGATGGAAAACAGCTGCTGAAATGAGACAGATTTATTTAGCCTGCGTATCTAAAATAGGAAAAGGGAACATATAAATTAAAGGAAGGGTCTTCCGACTGTTATTAGAAAGGTATGGAAAACTTCCCTAGAAAGAGAAAGAAGTCATCTTATGACTGTTATTAGAAAAAATTATGATGTTGATGCTTCTTCACTTCATAATACTTGATGCTCGCACTTTTGTTGCGCCTAGCTGAAAGGCGTTAAAGAAAAGTGCTTATGGGAGACAACCCATGTTTTATTTTTCTGCATTTTTTATTTTTGTTGAGTCTTGGAAGTTATTGCCTCTGTAATGACCTCTCCTTATAATTATTATTTCGTTTCTGTGCCATGAATAGCCTCTAATGGAAGAAAGTAATATTGAAAAAGTTGTTGTCCAGAAACAGATTCTGTGTTGTTACCGTAACAATTGCGTAATTTTGAGCTGTCATTTTTATGCATATGCCCTAGGTTTATATCTAACTTTCTTTACTTGACCACTTTTCGAGATGAGCAACAGAAGATTTTTCTAAAAAATCGATCTTTACCTGTTGTTCTGTTTTGACAGATTTCTGCACTATTTGCATTTGCCTCTTAGAACTCTCTCTTTTTGAGTTCTTTTGATCAAAGAGCTTTTTGAAATGTTGCTACAATAGCTTATGCTTTAATAGATGTTTTATATATGCTAGTACTTAACACAAGTGGATTTGTTTATTTTAATTGTACTAATGCTACTAATGAAGAATTGTGTTAAGTTTTGTATGAAGGAAGTTTTCAAGTGTAGGGAGAGAAGAATGATGTGATAAGCTGAAGAATGAACAAAAGCTCAAGTTTGTGGATGCCCCTGCACCCCAAGACATATTCAAGAGGTACAAGCGTCAAAGCTTGGGGTTGGCCAAGACATCCCTCTTCATCAACAAAGAAACATGTCATCTCTCTATGCGCTATATTTTTATTGCTTCATACGCTATGTGTTGTTCTTGGAGCGTCTTTATTTTTTTTTTAGTTTTATTTTATTTTATTTTCTGTAGCATATGTTGGATCCCGGCACATTTGTTTTGGAGAAAGACCCGCTCCTTTTTAATTGCATAGAACGCTCTAGTTTTCGATGTTATTGTTCTGCGAGTGTTCTAGTTTTCGGGTACCGTGTTTAGCTCTTTTTCTTTTACTTGAATTATGTTCCGAGCACGTTAGTATTATTTATTTATATATAATTATCTCTCCAGTCCATAATGTATTTCATCTCTGAGAGTTATTTCAAATAAGTTGATTGGTGTTGGATACGAGTAAAATATTTCATGACTATAGTGATGCAAAAAGAAGCTTGTCTAGACCGTGGCATAGACTTTAGCATGTCATGTTGGATGTTATTCTTGTCATATGATTAGTTTTTATTGTTGTAGCATGACTTGTTTCAAATGGTTGAGAGTACATAATGTGTCATTCAAAGAATCATGTGTTGTTTCCATAATAAAAGTATAATATTGTGGTATTCTCCTTTGATGCTTTATTGGGTTGACTTGGCGCATGCTTATACCATGTTATGACTATAACCAATCAACTAAAGCCTCTATGATCATTTAGTTTTTGATTTATAATATCACTTTATGTTTTGATTGATAATATTTTGTCGCTATGTATGATTATGGCCATTATTGCTCTCTTAGTTGGTCGCTCCCAGTCTTTTGCTAGCCTTCACATGTACTGAGTATGAGCTCTACTCGTGCATCCAACCACCAAAAACCAAAGTTGCCAAATGTGTCCAACATATCTACCTATATGTGTTATTTCACCGCCACTCTCAAATAAATTGCTTGTGTGCTACCTTTAAACCTTCAAAAATTATCACCTGTTTTGTGTAAATTATAGCTCACGGTAAAGTAGTTTAAAAACTATTATGGTAAGTGTTATATCCTATGCATTTTTAGTTCTTATAAGTTTCTTGTTGTGTGATAACCATGATGTCATGGGGAACACCATCAATATGCTTTTGTTGAATATCATCTGAAATACTATGCATGCTCATCTTATTTGAAGTAAGGGAGATTTACCATGAGTTGCAAAGATTGGAGTATGCATATTGTTAGAGAGGAACTTTGGGTCACCAACTAAAGCCATGTTCACATGGTGGAAGTTTCAGCTGGACAAAAGTCTAAATATATGTTCTCCTTGTTTCCCTAGTATGGGTGTCCAAAAAGTTAAAATTCATCAAAATTGAGAAATCAAATGAGATTCATCTCCTAGGACCTTTGTACAGGAGGCAAGGAGGTATCTCTTTGTGACACTTGGTTAAAACATATGTATGTGATAAAAATCCATGGAAATCCAAACTAATTAGGACAAGGTGTGAGCACTATTAGTATATTATGCATGAGGCAAGTAAACTTATAGGAAGTTTTTATGCATAAGCCATACTATTTATCACCATGTCATCCAACACACTATTATATGGTCTTGTTCATCTCTCCACCAACAACTTGCAATACTATAAAACTCTTTTAAGCATTTCTATCGGAATTTACGGGTATAGATTGTGCAATCACCTTCAATCAAACTTCCTTTCATCTTGTTAATAGAATATTTTTCCATCCATCCAATAATTATCGCACACAATCTATCAATCAAATGTTGAAAACAATATTATCTATCCACTCCAACCATAGCTGACAAGCCCAAATATTTATCGCTTAAAATTTTCTAGCATGATATTTAGGATCTAGCACACCTGAACTTCCATATCCACCCATATTTGGATTGAACTAAATTCTCCATTTTTCGCCGCAAACAAGTTGTCCTGAACTGCTACATTACTGATCAAAATATCCTCCAAATTCACCCCTGGATCTGTTTCATATTTTCACGCCGATTCAATTCAAGTTCGCATCTGACTCTCGCGCGTGGGGGCAATTCTCAATTTGGCCATCCACAGTGAGCCACCTCCTCGCCGCCGGCTCCTCTTCTCTTTTGTATTCAAATTCACATCTAAAAGGATTTTTATTTTAATTTTTTTATCATTTTCTTTTGTATTTTACAAAGTTAAAAAAGACGACCGGGGGGTGTGTGGAGCCAAAAAAAAAAAACCCAGAAACATTTAGTTCGGGTAGGTGTTACAAACCGAGACTAAATGGTAGACCTTTAGTCACGATTTGTAATGCCAACCAGGACTAAAGGTTTTCGCGCTGGTGGGGCCTTCTGCAACCCCTTTAGTCCCAGTTGGTGTCTCCAACCGGGACTAAAGGTCCTGTTACGAACCGGAACTAAAACTTTTCGGGGTCTTACCCGTTCGAACCGGGACCAATCGGCACATTAGGCCCGGATTCAAACACAGCCGGGACTAGTGATCCATGCGGCTCCGAACAAAATACATGTTTTTAACTAGTGGTTACGTGTGTTTTTGGTCTTTTCGATTATAGGAAGTTTCTATAACTTTCCAATTTCAGTTTTCTCTTTTTCTTTTTTCCTTCGGCACTTCATGGTTTTGTCGGTTTCTAATGGTTTTGTTCTTTCTTTTGAACTCTTCTTTCTTTTATTTTTTGTTTCCATTTTTGTATTAAAATTCTGAATATTTTTAAAAATATGAATTTTTTTATTATATGAAAAAACTTCAACATCGATCAGTTTCTAAATTTATAACATTTTAGCTATGAACATTTTAAAAAATCTAAGAGGTTTCAAATGAGGACATTTTTCAAAGCAAATAAAAGTAATAGTACCTGTCCAAAAGGATGTTGCGAGTTTGTCTAAATTTGTATGTATGTAGATACTTATTCGTGTATAGATGCATCTGAATGTAGAAAATATCTGACATCATCTTTTTATCAATGGATTTAGGAAAACGAAAAAACTGCTAGAGGACAAGTTTCTAGAACATTTCAATTCCGGTTTTTCCTTTTTTTGATTTTTCTTTGGCTCTTCATGGTTTTGTCGGTTTTTATTTGGTTTTTGGCTTTCAGCCTTTTTCAGTTTTCTTTCTTTTACTTTTCTCGATTCTTTTTTGATTGAAACTTCTAAAAAAACAAAATATAATTTTTTAATTTTAACATATTTCTCATTTGAATAATTTTTAACATCGAACAATTGTCGATTTTGTACAATTTTAGATATGTACAAAGGGACTAGGAAACCAAAGAAACTGCTCGAGAACCCGTTCTGCGTACACGCACGCAAGCGGGGGTATAGGGGCACCCCTCGCGCACCCACTACTTCTACAAGGACAACACCATTGGGCTGCAATGCCTCACCTTGCTCCCAATGCCGGCGGGCCTGCCCGTTCAGTTTGTTCCTGGGCACTCTGTTGCAGACGAGGACAAATATGATCTACGACATTAACTCTGGCCAGCTGACGCTCGAAAAGGTGGCAACTTTACCAGTGGGCAAGAAGTTCATGGTGGTATATATCTACTCCTCGTGTGGGTGCTCCTGCTACTCTAGCTAACTAGCCATGGTGGCCCTCGCAAATGCCAGTGTATCATTTTTAGTTGATTTATGTGGAGAGGAGCACCGCCAGTGTCCAAATTGACCAAAAAAATGTAGATACATGGACATTCACATTATACGATAAATAAGTATCATGTGTGCATACAATATCATCAATTCTTATTTTCGGAAACATTATAATTACCATATATATCATTAGTTGTCCATGATACAAAAATGTCATATACAATTAAGTTCAGTATGTGAGGTTGTCTTTATGTGATGTTAGATCAGTAAGTAAGGTTAAAACTAAATTTAATTCCTTAATAAAGTAAAAAAAAATTATCCACGTCGATATAAAGGTCGACTGAACAAAAGGTATTTTAATTTAACTATAATTTGATTTATCTTCCTATTGTTCCTTCATTAGTTTGCAAATACATGACATTCTCACTTTGGTATGAAATACATGTCATGTTAGACATGGAAAGTTTACATTACATAACTCTGAGCTTTGATTACTATAATGCTGTGTTTGGATGCATAGAATCCTCTATGGAATTGAATTGGACTTTCAGATTCCAAATCTAAGATGGAAATGAACTGGCTGCGAATTCGAATTCGGCTGTTTCGATGTGTGATACGTCCAATTTGCATCACTATTTTATATCATAATTTGCTGTTATTCATTGATATATTTCATATTGGGACACAATACTTATGTTATTTCATCTATTTTGCATGTTTCATGATTATTTGGAGATCGCGCACCGGAGCCGGGATTCTCGCTAGAAAAAGCACCGTCGGGATGCAATATTTCGGAAGATCAACTGTGGAAGGAAATTTCACCAAAAATCCTATTTTTCCGGATGACGAAGGAAGCCGGAAGGGGGAGCCAGCTGGACCCAAGGTGGGCCCGGACCATAGGGCGGCGCGGCCCATGGCTCGGCCGCGCCACCATGTGGTGTGGGGCCCCCACAGCCCCTTTCGCCTCCTTTTCTTCGCGAAACCCTTCGTCCCGAAGACCTAAGCCACGAGAGGGATCCTCACGAAGGGTTACGGCCGCCCTGCGGGGCGGAGAACACCAGAGAGAAAATAGCTCTCCGGCGGGCAGGAATCCGCCGGGGAAATTCCCTCCCGGAGGGGGAAATCGACGCCATCGTCACCGCCATCGAGCTGGACATCATCTCCATCACCATCATCATCATCTCCACCATCATCATCGCCGTCTCCACCGCTGGACATCGTCACCGCTGTAGCAATTTGGGTTTGATCTTGATTGTTTGATAGGGGAAACTCTCCCGGTACTGATTTCTACTTGTTATTGATGCTATTGAGTGAAATCATTGAACCAAGGTTTATGTTCAGATTGTTATTCATCATCATATCACCTCTGATCATGTTCCATATGATGTCTCGTGAATAGTTCGTTTAGTTCTTGAGGACATGGGTGAAGTCTAAATGTTAGTAGTGAATTATGGTTGAGTAATATTCAATGTTATGATATTTAAGTTGTGGTGTCATTCTTCTAGTGGTGTCGTGTGAACGTCGACTACACGACACTTCACCATTTATGGGCCTAGGGGAATGCATCTTGTACTCGTTTGCCAATTGCGGGGTTGCCGGAGTGACAGAAACCTAAACCCCCGTTGGTATATCGATGCAGGAGGGATCGCAGGATCTCAGAGTTTAAGGCTGTGGTTAGATTTATCTTATTTACTTTCTTGTAGTTGCGGATGCTTGCAAGGGGTATAATCACAAGTATGTATTAGTCCTAGGAAGGGCGGTACATTAGCATAGGTTCACCCACACAACACTTATCAAAACAATGAAGATTAATCAGCTGTATGTAGCGAAAGCACTAGACTAAAATCCCGTGTGTCCTCGAGAACGTTTGGTCATTATAAGTAAACAAACCGGCTTGTCCTTTGTGCTAAAAAGGATTGGGCCACTCGCTGCAATTATTTCTCTCGCATTTTACTTACTTGTACTTTATTCATCCGTTACATCAAAACCCCCGAATACTTGTCTGTGAGCATTTACAGTGAATCCTTCATCGAAACTGCTTGTCAACACCTTCTGCTCCTTGTTGGGTTCGACACTCTTATTTATCGAAAGTACTATGATACACCCCCTATACTTGTGGGTCATCAAGACTATTTTCTGGCGCCGTTGCCGGGGAGCTGAGCGCTATTGGTAAGTGGAATTGGTAAGGAAAACATTTACTGTTTATGCTGATTTTATTTCTGCCTGCTGCTATAAGTCATTATGGAGAGATCTTCTCTTCAATTTCTATTTGGGAAATCTACTACTACTGCAACGGTAGTGGATGAGGCGCCAGGTGAGGAAGTAATACCATATAAAATACCTATGAAAATTATTGAACGTGTTATGGATAACCGCTATGAAGGGGATGGAACTGTCCATCCTGGTGATCATTTACTGTTTTTGCATGAATTATGCGGGTTATTCAAATGTGCAGGTATTGCTATGAATGAAGTTAGAAAGAAACTATTCTCTATATCGCTGTCTGGTAAAGCGGCGCATTGGTATAAATTGTCTGAAGAATGGTGATTCTCTTGATTGGGAGGACATTGTGCCTTTATTTTATTCCAAATTCTATCCTCCAAGTGAAATTCACAAAGATCGGAACCGCATATATAATTTCTGGCCTCATGATGGAGAGAGTATTGCCCAAGCTTGGGGGAGATTGAAGTCTTTAATGCTCAAATGCCCCATTCATGAGCTTCCTGGTAATGTTATTATTGATAATTTCTATGCAAGACTTTCTTTTCAAGACAAGACCTTGCTGGATACTTCTTGTTCCGGATCATTTACACGCAACAAAGAAGAGTTTAAAAGGGACCTTCTTGATCGGATCCAAGAAAATACTGAAGGTTGGGAGAACGACAAGGATAGAGAATCAGGTATAATTTATGATTATAAATGCATTGAAGCTTTTATGGATACTGATAAATTTCGTAATATGAGTTCTACATATGGTCTTGATTCTCAAGTTGCTGCAAATCTTTATAAAGCTTTTGCCTCTCATTATGAATTTCCTAAGAAGAATTTTGACAAGTATCATGAACCGTATAAAGATAAAATTGATTCATCTATTAATAAATGTGTTGTAGTTGAAACTGCTGATCGTGTTATTCCTGAAGCTTATATTGAAAAAACTCCTTTTCCTGCTAAAATGAAGGGGTACTCTGTTATAAATAGTGCGGTTCATAAAAGTGAAAAGAAACCTATAGAACCTGAAAGAACAAATAAAAGTTGAACCTCGTTGTTGCAATAGTTAAAGATCTTGTGACTGAAAATGTGGAGGATGGTCATATTATTTTCACGTGAAGATGCTTCTAATATTGTTTCACATCCTAATAAACCTAAACAAGTTAGTGTTCCTATGCTATCTCGTTAGAATTGGTGATCATTGCTATTATGGTTTATGTGATATTGGTGCAAGTGTTAGTGCTATACCTTATGAGCTTTACACGGAGATTATGCACGAAATTGATTCTTGTGAACTTGAAGATATTGATGTGGTTATTCAGCTGGCTAATAGAGAAACTATTTCTCCAATTGGTATTGTTCGAGATGTGGAAGTTCTATGTGGTAAGATTAAATATCCTGCTGACTTTTTGGTACTTGGTTCTGCTGCTAGTGATTATTGTCCTATCATTTTTGGTAGACCTTTTCTAAATACTTGTGGAGCTATTATAGATTGCAAGAAAGAGAAAATTTTGACTAAATTTGCTGGTGAATCTTATGAGTTTAACTTCTCTAAATTTACCAAAACTCCTTATAAAGCTGATTTGCCTAGTAATGATTTTAAAATGGAGGAGTGTGCATCTATTGTTCTTGTTCCTAATAATCCTTTGCAGCAACATTTGGAGAATAGCGAGAGTGAAGTTTTTAGGAAAGAAAGAGATGAGCTTGAGGAGATTTTTCTTCGCCAACCTATTCTCAAGCATGATTTACCGGTGGAAGATTTGGGTACAACACCGCCACCAAAGGAAGATCCTGTTTTTGATTTAAATCCTTTGCCTGATAATCTTAAATATGCTCATATTGATGATAAGAAAATATATCATGTTATTATTAGTTCTAAGCTTACAGAGTTTGAAGAAGAAAGATTATTGCAAATATTGAAGAAACACCGAGGTGCTATTGGCTATACTCTTGATGACTTGAAGGGGATTTCTCCCTCTATTTGCCAACACGCCATTAATATGGAAGATGATGCGAAGCCTGTTGTTGAACCTCAGCGTCGTCTAATTCCCAAGATGAAGGATGTGGTAAGAAATGAGGTATTACGACTTCTTGAAGCTGGTATTATATATCCTATTGCTGATAGTAGATGGGTTAGTCATGTGCATTGCGTTCCTAAGAAAGGAGGAATGACAGTTGTGCCTAATGATAATGATGAGCTCATACCTCAAAGAGTAGTTGTAGGGTATAGAATGTGCATTGATTATCGAAAAGTTAATAAAGTTACTAAGAAAGATCATTACCCTTTACCATTTATTGATCAAATGCTAGAAAGGTTGTCTAAAAATACTCATTTTTGTTTTCTTGATGGTTATTACGGGTTTTCACAAATTGCTTGTTAAAACTAAAGATCAAGAGAAAACCACTTTTACTTGTCCCTATGGAACTTATGCTTATAGGCGTATGCCTTTTGGTTTATGTAATGCTCCTGCTACTTTTCAAAGATGCATGTCTGCTATCTTTCATGGCTTTTGTGAGAGTATTGTGGAAGTATTCATGGATGATTTTTCCGTCTATGGGATTCTTTTGATAGTTGCTTGCGAAACCTTGATAAAGTTTTGCAGAGATGTGAAGAAACTAACCTTGTTCTTAATTGGGAGAAATGCCACTTTATGGTTAATGAAGGAATTGTATTGGGACATAAAATTTACGAGAGAGGTATTGAAGTTGATAGAGCTAAAGTTGAAGCCATTGAGAAGATGCCCTATCCGAGGGGTGTTAAAGGTATTCGTAGTGTTCTTGGTCATGCTTGGGTTTTATAGGAGATTTATTAAAGATTTCTCCAAGATTTCAAAGCCTCTTACTAATCTTCTTCAAAAAGATGTACCTTTTGTTTTTGATGATGATTGTAAGGAAGCTTTTGAAACTCTAAAGAAAGCCTTAACAACTGCTCCTGTAGTTGAACCTCCTGATTGGAATTTGCCATTTGAAATTATGTGTGATGCTAGTGATTTTGCTGTAGGCGCTGTTCTTGGACAGCGAGTAGATACAAAATTAAATGTTATTCATTATGCTAGCAAGACTCTTGATGCTGCTCAAAGAAATTATGCTACTACTGAAAAAGAATTATTAGTTGTAGTCTTTGCTTGTGATAAATTTAGATCTTATATTGTTGATTCAAAAGTTACAATTCATACTGATCATGCTGCAATTAGATACCTTATGACAAAGAAAGATGCTAAGCCGAGGCTTATTAGATGGGTACTTCTTTTGCAAGAATTTGATTTACATATTGTAGATAGGAAAGGTGCTGACAATCATGTTGCTGATAATTTTTCTAGATTGGAAAATATTGCTTATGATCTTGTTCCTGTTAATGATAGTTTTCCAAATGAACAATTGGCTGTAATAAAGGTGAGCTCGCGAGACAGTCCTTGGTATGCTGATTATGCTAACTTTATTGTTTCCAAGTACTTGCCTCCAACCTTTTCAGCTCAGTAGAGGAGGAAATTCTTTTATGACTTGAGGCATTATTTCGGGATGACCCACACTTATATAAAGAAGGAGTGGATGGTATTCTGCGAAGGTGTGTTCCCGAATATGAACAACAAGAGATATTGAGTAAATTTCATGGTAGTGCTTATGGAGGACATCACGCCGGAGATAGAACCACGCAAAAGGTTCTACAATCAGGTTTTTATTGGCCAACTCTCTTCAAAGATGCAAGGAAGTTTATTTTATCTTGTGATGAATGTCAAAGGGTTGGTAATATCTCCAGACGCAATGAAATGCCTATGAACTATACTCTTGTTATTGAACCGTTTGATTGTTGGGGATTTGACTTCATGGGAACTTTTCCCTCTTCAGAAGGTAATACTCATATACTTGTTGTTGTTGATTATGTTACTAAATGGGTGGAAGCCATACCTACAAAAAGTGCTGACGGTGAGACCTCTTTAAAAATGCTTTTAGATATTATTTTTCCTAGATTTGGAGTACCTAGATATATTATGACTGATGGAGGTTCTCATTTTATTCATGGAGGTTTTAGAAAAACTCTTGCTAGGTATGGTATTAATCATAGAATTGCTTCCGCTTATCACCCTCAAACTAGTGGTCAAGTAGAATTATCAAATAGGGAGATTAAATCTATTTTGGGAAAGACCGTTAATAAATCTAGAAAGAATTGGGCTAGTAAATTGAAAGAAGCACTATGGGCTTATAGAACTGCTTATAAAAACCCCATGGGAATGTCACCTTATAAAATGGTTTACGGAAAAGCTTGTCATTTACCTTTAGAACTAGAACACAAAGCTTATTGGGCTGTTAGAGAATTAAATAAAGATCCTAAACTTGCCGGTAATAAGAGGTTGCTACAATTAAGTTCTCTAGATGAATGGAGAAGTGAAGCTTATGAAAATGCTAAACTCTTTAAAGAGAAAGTTAAGAAATGGCATGATAGAAGGATCATCAAAAGAGAGTTTAATATTGGGGATAAAGTCCTATTGTATCGGTCTCGTCTCAGACTCTTTGCAGGGAAATTACTCTCGAAATGGGAAGGACCATATGTTGTTGAGGAGGTGTATCATTCAGGAGCAATTAAAATTAGCTCTCTTCAAGGCAATGCTACGCAAGTGGTGAATGGACAAAGACTCAAGCATTATATCTCAGGTGATTCTTATAATGTTGATGTTGATATTATTCAAGTGGAAACACCGGAGGCTTTCATCAAAGGACAAATTGACAGTCCGCCAGAACTCGACTTTGAATAGGTAACAGTACTGGTAATGAAAAGTTCGCGATTTACTTTCCGAACAATGTTTTTGCTGTTTTTGGAAAATATGAAAAATTACGAGATCGAAACGGAGTGGAAAGGACGCACGAGGGCGTGCCCCCATAGGCCGGCGCGGGCCCCAGCCTGGCCGCGCCGACCTATGAGGACACCGCCTCGTCGCCCCTTTCCGACTCTGGTTCGACCTGGTACTTTCCGTTTATTATATAATCCCCCGGACCCCTGGAGGTCCATATATCGTTTTCTCGACGTGTTTTGTTTCGAGCTGTTTCTGCCAGGGTTTGTCTTTGATTTAGGAGCACCATGGTCTCCCACAACAAGGACAAGGAGCCTTCGGAGGAAGGTACGCAAGACCCCGAGTTGAAGGAAGAAGTGAAGGAGGATGAAGAGGAAGTCGAAGAAGTTCCGCAAGTGCGCCCGCGCACCACCATTGCAAGCATCGGAGTGGTGTCAAACCCGTCCAACGCCAAGAAGAGCGCACGGATTAGGACCGGAGGAGGATTTCCACGTCATTACCTAGCTCCAAGGACATCTTCTTCAGGCACTTACCATCCCTTCCGCAATCTAATCTACAATAATCAAATTGAAAGGACTCCCAAGGCAGCATTGCCTAGCAATTGGGATATAGATCGTTCTAACACTGCAGGAAGGACGAAGCTTGAAGCTGAAGGTTGGGGAAATAACTCCAAGAATTGGGACTCGCCGTCGGACATACTTCTTAATCGCGTCGAGCACAATTCGGAGATGATCCGCAACCTCATGTACAAGATTGACGAGCTTCAGGAGCTTGTGGAGAAGCTTGTGAGGAATTCATCACCACCATCGCCAAAGGAGTAATCCATCATCGGTATTGGCATCCCCTTGGTTTGTTCCAAGCTTGGGGGAGTGCCGCAGTATCACATCATCACTACCTTTTACTTTTTACTATCAAGTAGTGTCATATCATGAGTAGGGAAGTTATCGTATAAGATGGGTTGCGGTGTGGAAGTATCTCTCCTTTAGTTTGTCTATGTATCCCTTGGTGTGAGTTATCGTTATGGAATATTAATGAGAAGTCTTATCATTTACATATTGCACACCTTATTTTAGTTTGCAATTTCTACTATATGATTGATCTTGATTTTAGTATTGGTACCACTTTGGGAGCATTGAGTAAATCTATTTGGTTTTGGCAAACTTAGCAATGGTCAATAGCAACAACACTTTGAGTTCAAGAAGAATAGAGGAAATACATGTAGAAGATGTTATTATCTTTCTTATCAGTCCTTAGCTTGGTATTTTGAAGTTAAAATTGTTTGTGCTCACAAGTAAGATGCATGATTGTTTCTATCACATGTATATTTGTTTGTTTCCCTCAACTCCTATGCTTGCTAATTAACCTTGCTAGCCAAAGACCTGTACTGAGAGGGAATACCTCTCGTGCATCCAAACCTGAACCCAAACCTATGCCATTTGTGTCCACCATATCTACCTACTGCATGGTATTTTCTGCCACTCCAAGTAAATACTTCATGTGCTACCTTTAAACAATTCAAAACTTATTACTTCTTATTTGTGTCAATGTTTTATAGCTCATGAGGAAGTATGTGGTGTTTTATCTTTCAGTCTTGTTAGGCAGCCTCCACTAATGGACTAGTGGCTTCATCCACTTATCCTATAATTTTGCAATAAGAGCTGGCAACGGGGTTCCCAGCCCCAATTAATCAACTTTCATTAATAATTCTCTTCACATGTTTTCCCTGATTCATCAGTAAGCAACTTAATTTTGCAATAGACACTCCTCCATGGTATGAGATTGTTGGAAGGCACCCGAGGATTCGGTTAGCCATGGCTTGTGTAAGCAAAGGTTGGGGGGAGTGTCATCCTTAAATAAACTAAAGTACATGTGTAAACAAAAGAGAAGAGGGATGATCTACCTTGCTGGTAGAGATAACGTCCTTCATGTGAGCCGCTCTTTGGAGGTCTGTTTGGCAAGGGGGTTAGAGTACCCGCTACCAGTCGTTGACAACGACAAACACCTCTCAAAACTTTACTTTTATTCTCTTTATATGATTTCAAAACTGAAAAAGCTCTAGCACATGATTTAATCCCTGCTTCCCTCTCGCGAATGGCCTGTCTTTTACTTTATGTTGAGTCAGTAAACCTATTTCCCTCCATCTCAAGCAAGCATTTGAGTTGTTGTGATCAAACTATTATATTGTGATTTGCTTCATCATGTCTTTACTCTTTCTTGTTTAGTACAAGTTTTACCTGAATGAATATAGCTTTGAAGGTCATCAATGATTAATATGATTGAGTATGCAAGTTTACCATAAGCTTTAATATGAGAGCGCTGCTCAATAGATAAATATAATCTGTTGAATGTTCTCTGACCAAGAACAAAGTTTGCCATCACCAATTATGATTCCTTATGCACCTTTATTTGTGATTACCTTATACTTGTTTCAAGTTGGGTTATATGAGGAAGTTGTTTACTATAATGTCTTGTGTGAATGAATATGATGCTTCTTGTCCGTATTTTATTTATCGACTCTTCACTCCATAAACATGTGGTCCTGTTTACCGAGTTCAGTTTCGCTTGGGGACAAGCGAAGTCTAAGCTTGGGGGGAGTTGATACGTCCAATTTGCATCACTATTTTATATCATAATTTGTTGTTATTCATTGATATATTTCATATTGGGACACAATACTTATGTTATTTCATCTATTTTGCATGTTTCATGATTATTTGGAGATCGCGCACCGGAGCCAGGATTCTGCTGGAAAAAGCACAGTCAGGATGCAATATTTCGGAAGATCAACTGTGGAAGGAAATTTCACCAAAAATCCTATTTTTCCAGATGACGAAGGAAGCCAGAAAGGGGAGCTAGCTGGACCCAAGGTGGGCCCAGACCATAGGGCGGTGCGGCCCATGGCCTGGCCGCGCCACCATGTGGTGTGGGGCCCCCACAACCCCTTTCGCCTCCTTTTCTTCGCGAAACCCTTCGTCCCGAAGACCTAAGCCACAGAGGGATCCTCACGAAGGGTTACAGCCGCCTCTGCGGGGTGGAGAACACCAGAGAGAAAAGAGCTCTCCGGCGGGCGAGGAATCCGCCGGGGAAATTCCCTCCCGGAGGGGGAAATCGACGCCATCGTCACCGCCATCGAGCTGGACATCATCTCCATCACCATCATCATCATCTCCACCATCATCACCGCCGTCTCCACCGCTGGACATCGTCACCGCTGTAGCAATTTGGGTTTGATCTTGATTGTTTGATAGGGGAAACTCTCCCGATGCGATTTCTACTTGTTATTGATGCTATTGAGTGAAACCATTGAACCAAGGTTTATGTTCAGATTGTTATTCATCATCATATCACCTCTGATCATGTTCCATATGATGTCTCGTGAGTAGTTCGTTTAGTTCTTGAGGGCATGGGTGAAGTCTAAATGTTAGTAGTGAATTATGGTTGAGTAATATTCAATGTTATGATATTTAAGTTGTGGTGTCATTCTTCTAGTGGTGTCGTGTGAACGTCGACTACACGACACTTCACCATTTATGGGCCTAGGGGAATGCATCTTGTACTCGTTTGCCAATTGCGGGGTTGCCGGAGTGACGAAACCTAAACCCCCGTTGGTATATCGATGCGGGAGGGATCGCAGGATCTCGAGTTTAAGGCTGTGGTTAGATTTATCTTAATTACTTTCTTGTAGTTGCGGATGCTTGCAAGGGGTATAATCACAAGTATGTATTAGTCCTAGGAAGGGCGGTACATTAGCATAGGTTCACCCACACAACACTTATCAAAACAATGAAGATTAATAAGCTGTATGTAGCGAAAGCACTAGACTAAAATCCCGTGTGTCCTCGAGAACGTTTGGTCATTATAAGTAAACAAACCGACTTGTCCTTTGTGCTAAAAAGGATTGGGCCACTCGCTGCAATTATTTCTCTCGCATTTTACTTACTTGTACTTTATTCATCTGTTACATCAAAACCCCCGGAATACTTGTCTGTGAGCATTTACAGTGAATCCTTCATCGAAACTGCTTGTCAACACCTTCTGCTCCTCGTTGGGTTCGACACTCTTATTTATCGAAAGTACTACGATACACCCCCTATACTTGTGGGTCATCAATGTGCTCGGAATTTTATGTTGGAATCAAATGGTGAATCCAATTCCAAATCTTGTTTGGATGTACAAACTACGAAATTTGGTGTTCTGTGGAGTTTGAACATATAAACATGTGTACATGTAAAAAAAAAATATCAAACACAGTACGAGTCAAAAGAAGAATTTTATTCTTCCAATCGGCCAAAGCTAGTACTAATTATCCAAGAAAGTTTCAATTAGAACGGATCTTAACATTAGACAACACACATTCATCGATGCAAACGAGCATGGCCATGGAGGGCCCCGTCCTCCCTGCCTTATTACGGTGCAATTCACCTCCAGCCGCCGCTGTTTACATCACCGCCGCCGCCGCCGTGACCATCCCATCTCACATGGCGCAGATTAGAGTTATGCGCCAGGAGAGGGACGACCAGCGGAGGCGACGCAAAGGGGAATAAGCTGGGGAAGCGAGGAAAGGGAGAAGAGGAGGGGGCCGAGCTTGTGCGCCGCCGTCGGGGCTCCGCCGCTCCGGTCCGGTCGCTCGCGTCGGAGGGAGGCGGCAACGGGCGAGTCGCCTTGCTCCGTCTCTATCTCTGCTCGCTTGACGAAGAGGCACGCGAGCGCTTCGATTCCACACGTTTCCGAGGGTCTGACCTCGGAAAGTTTCGGGGATGTTTACACGGGCCGGACCGGTGCGTGGAATTTGGCCTCTGTTTCCAGGCTCCCAATTCTAAGGCAATCCAAACGGCGGAAACAGGCCTCAAATTCCAGATTGGACGATTCCGAGCCCAATTCAACGCAACCAAACACAGCATAAGGGTATATTGCCCCTATGTGTGGTTTTGGTAATTAATGACAACCCCTATGGACTAATATTTTGATTGAGTTTATATGAAGGAATATTCCATATGTACTACTTGTATCCCATGTGTTGGATTCAAGTATGGATGCCATGAAGATAAAGATACACCTTGTGTATTGGCATCAAGATCATCGATCAAGATAGTATGATAGAGCATGAGAAGATACACGGTTGACCAATACAAAGAGTGAAGAATAGATTCAATATTGGTCAACATATGAAGCATGAAGAATGTGCCACGAGAAGTCATGTGGTATGGTAAGCCGTGTCAATCATACTTTATGAACTAACCCATCATATATGTTCCCTTGTGTTGTCTATGTGGGTTAGGTATTTTTCCATGGGCATGCATCAAAAGTGAGATCTCATATAGCCCATGAGAGGATGACGTCAAGTGGTGATTGTCATCAAGGTTGAGTTGGGCAAGTTCAAGTTGAGCATCTCAAGAGGATCATATGCTTGAAGCTTGCCGTCCATTTGGTGATAATGGACATGTGAAGATGTGCATCAATGGAGCTTTCCCATCATGGTGTATGGGGAGCATTTGTGAGTCTTCACGAAGCAACAATGATCAAGTGTGGCATTCCGGCTTGAGTGGAGCTTGAAGAGTTATCATCAAGATCAAGCGGGATGCGCAAGGAAAAGGTATGGCCTTGATAGGTATTCCTTTTACCGGTCTCAAGGTGGTTGATGGGAGACCGGATTATAGGATAGATAGCCGCACTATCAAGAGGGGCTTTCGGTTGGGTAACTTGATCACATCGTCTTAGGGAGCTCAATCCTTTGCATGCTTTGCATTCCATAAATCTTGTTGTTTCTTGGTGTTTCTCTGTGTGAGGTTCTTGAGTTTGTTTCTAGCTTTACAACAATCCCAAGTTCATCGAAAACGGAATCCATATGCATCTTCTATTGTGTTTTCGAGCTTGGAGGTTTTACCGGTGTTTCTTTTATAGATAAGTCAAAACATTCATCTTATGGTTTTTACTCCATGGGTGGACAATGATGTTTCTATGCATAAAGTTGTAGGGCTTGTTATCCTGATTCCAACAAGCCCAAGATCATCGAAATCGGAGTCCGGACGCAAAAGTTATCATTTTCATAATAGCACTAGCAATATGCTTTGTAAGAGCAACATTTTGTTCACTAGAATTGGGAGTTTCAGCGAGCTTTTGCAAGAACTTTATAAATTCAGTAATGGTACAACTTTCAAAATCAAAATCATTGCTATCAAAAGTAAAAGGACAATTATCTCCCACACCTCTAAAAATTTCAGCACGCTTGTCGGGAACAGTCTTAATGGGTTTATACACTTTTCTATGTGGAGTGGGGACTTTTCCTACATTTTCGATTTTTCTAGTAGTAGTAGGAGGTTTTCTAGCATTCAAATGTTCAGTATTACTATTGGTGGTGATTGTGTAAACCTTGGCTAAATTATTTTCTCTAGCCATCTCATCTTCTCTTTTCCACCTAGCATGCAATTCAGCTAACAAGCTCATATTGTCATCAATTCTAACTTGAATAGCATTTGCTTGAGCAAAAGTTTTATTCTCAGTATTATAATGAGGAACAACCTTGAATTTAAGAAGATCAACATCAAGAGCAAGGCTATCCACTTTAGAAACAAGAGCATCTATTTTGCTAAACCTTTCCTCCATAGATTTATTAAAAGCAGTTTGTTTACTAATAAAATCTTTGAGCATAGCTTCAAGTTCAGAGGGAGCACTCCTATTTCTGTTATAAGAATTACCATAAGAGTTACTAAAACCACTTCCATTGTTGGGAGGGTACGGCCTATAATTATTGCTACCAAAATCATTCCTATAGGCATTATTATTAAAATCGTTGCTCTTAATAAAATTCACATCTACATTCTCTTCTTGAGCAACCAAAGAGGCCAAAGGAACATCGTTTGGATCCATAGGAGCATTATTATTTGCAAGCATGGACATAATAGCATCAATCTTATCACTCAAAGTAGCAGTTTCCTCAACAGAATTTACTTTTTTACCTTGTGGAGCTCTCTCGGTACGCCACTCCGAATAATTTACCATCATATTGTCCAGAAGTTTTGTTGCCGCCCCAAGGGTCATAGACATAAAAGTGCCTCCAGCAGCTGAATCCAATAACTTTCTTGAAGAAAAATTTAGGCCTGCATAGAAGGTTTGAATAATCATCCAAGTAGTCAGTCCATGAGTGGGACAATTTTTAACCACAGATTTCATTCTTTCCCAAGCTTGGGCAACATGCTCAGTATCAAATTGTCTAAAATTCATAATATCACTTCTCAAAGATATAATTTTAGCAGGAGGATAATATTTTTCAATAAAAGCATCTTTGCATTTAATCCAAGAATCAATACTATTTCTAGGCAAAGATAGCAACCACTCCTTAGCTCTACCTTTTAATGAGAAAGGAAACAATTTCAACTTAATAATATTACCATCTACATCCTTATATTTTTTCATCTCACATAGCTCAATAAAATTGTTGAGGTGAGAAGCATCATCATCAGTACTAACACCAGAAAATTGCTCTTTCATAACAAGGTTCAACAAGGCAGGCTTAATCTCATAAAAAGTCGCTTCAGGAGCAGGTGGAGCAATGGGTGTGCAAATAAAATTATTTTTGTCGGTGCTAGTAAAATCACACAACTTAGTATTCTCAGGAGTAGCCATTTAATAAAAATAATGCAAGCAACAGAAATAAAAGCTATACTAATTTTTTTGGATTTTCGATAAAAAATGCAAACAAGATAAAAATATAATATGCAAGCAAAACAATTACAAAGTAAAAGAGTTGAGAGTGAGAGACTCCCCTCGCAGAAGAGATGCTTTTCTCCCTGGCAACGGTGCCAGAAAAAGTCTTTGCTGAGCGCGGAGTTGATGAAGGAAAATTTATGTGCAACGTTGAGTGGAACCACAAGAGGAAGATATGATGAGTACAGCAGGAAGTTTTCCCTCAGTAAGAAACCAATGTTTATCGACCAGTAGGAGAAAAACGTTCTCTCCCGAGGTGTTGCGAACCAACTCGTGGCAGGGCGCACTGCCGGCGTCAGCGGCAACGTGGAGACCTGCACACAAGCAACCAAGTACTTTGTCCCCAACTTTCAGCGAGGTTGTCAAGCTCACTGGTTTTGCTGGAAACAAAGGATTAAACAAACCGTGTGGAAGAAGAATTGTTTGCAGAAAACAGAACAGAAAAATGTTGTAGAAGATAGCAGTTAAAAGAACAAGGACCGGGGTCCACAGTTCACTAGAGGCGCCTCCCCAATAAAATAAATATGATGGGTAAACAAATTACAGATGGGCAATTGACAAAAAGAGATTCTACACTAATGGTTGGTGCAGAATACATGCTATGAAAGATCGGGCATTACAACAATATGCATAGACCGTAATCCAACTGCATCTATGACTAATAATCCACCTTCAGGATTGCATCCGCGACACCCTCCAGTATTAAGTTGCAAGCAACTGACTATCGCTTTAAGTAATGTGTGTAAAGTAAACGATGAAACTACCCTTGAATTGAACACCGCTATTTTCTCCCTTGTAGCAACATCACATGTACAACCGTAGAGAACAAGGTCACTTCCCATAGTTAAATAGAGGCATGAATCCACTATCGAGCATAAATACTTCCTCTTGGAGTCGCTAGCATCTACTTGGCCAAAGCATCTACTAGAAACGGAGAGCATGCAAGATCATAATAACATAATACATAATCTCAACCAAAGCAATTTCTCTATAAATCGGATCCACATCAAACCAACAAGTAGAAATTACAAATAGATGATCTTGATCATGTTAGGCAGCTCACAAGATCTATACATGAAGCACAACAAGGAGAGGACAACCATCTAGCTACTGCTATGGACCCATGGTCCCATGGAGAACTACTCACGCATCACCTCGGATGAAGACATGGCGATGTAAAGGCCTCCGGCGGTGATTTCCCTCTCCGGCAGGGTGCCGAGATGGACTGCAGAACCCTCCCGAACTAGGGTTTCGGTTGACGGCGGTATCACAACTTTTCGTGGATGGAGGCTCTCGTCCCTGGGGTTTTCCCGATACGAGGAATAAATAGGCGGAAGGGTGGAGCAAATGAGGCGACGAGGCGCCAGTACATGGGCCAGGTGCGGCCAAGGGTGGGACCGCGCCTGCCCTATGTACTGCCACGTGGCAGCTCTCCTGCTCGTGTCCTTTGGGTCTTCGTCCCGGAAAAATAAGACTCTGGGCTTTTGTTTCGTCCAATTCCGAGAAACTTTCATGTACAACTTTTCCGAAACACAAAAACAGCAGAAAACAGGAACTGACACTGCGGCACTACGTTAATAGGTTAGTCCCAAAAAATGCTAAAAAGTGTGAAAAAGTGCACATAAAACATATAAAAATTGTAACAAAACAAGCATGGAGCATCAAAAATTATAGATACATTTGGGACGTATCAGAGCGCGGATTTGGTGTGCTCCAAGCTCGGTGGACACTTGTCCGTCACCCGGCAAGAACATGGTCGCTGAAGACCATGCATGAAGTGATGACATTCTGCGTGATCATGCACAACATGATCGTTGAGAACGAGCATCCTGATGGCCGCAATGAACATCAATGAGATTTCCAAGGTGAGCTGATTGCGCCACTCCCTGTGCATTATCCTCGGAGGACTATCTACATATGAATGTAGAAGTCACTGACGAGAACGTGTGCAAACGGCTGCAGATGGATCTGATTGAGCATCAGTGGACATTGGCTGGCCATGAAGACCATGCCTAGAGGAATACCATCTTATTTTCATGTAGACTTAAAATTTGGATGTAATAACTATGACTTCGTTGAAGCTCTTTATTTTATTGTTTTCAAACATCATAATTCATGCCGACGCGGAAATGCGTCGGACCGCTGGAGGCACCCCCGAGTGCAAACGGACGCGTGAAAAATATGGTCTTTTCGCGCTGCCGCGACGCGGACGGACGCGAGCGGACACCAATTTACGTCGTCCCGTTGGAGATGCCTAATAAAACGCCAAAAAAATCAGACTTTGAAAGGATGTTTTCTTATGTTAGCGCAGAGATTTTATCACTTAACACCACTAGTTGATGATTTTTTTATCACAAAACCACAACTCTCGTTTTTTTTTATCATAGAACACCAACTCTTGGTGTAATTGTTTGCATACAACACAGTAGTTGTAATTAGCTGGTTTGATAGCCAATCAGCCCATTTGATAGATTTTTTTTATCACAAAATACCAATATTTGCAAAAAAAAATCAGTAGTACATCTTTTCTACAAGATGAATTTTTCAATTCATTTCACCAAAACACAAGCTATAGGAAATTGGACAACCAAACATGGACATGAAATTGGCAGGAAATTTGATACCATAAAAAGAATGACCAGAAGATAACATTTATCCAAATTATAACCAGACATGATAGGAATTAGACGATACCTTACAGCACATACAAAACATTAGTTTGCCTCATAAGATGAATCACACTAGTTTTGGCAAAAAGCTTCACATCTAGTGTCTTACGGGTAAGAGGCTCCTGTTGATGTCCTTGCCCATTACTAGCTGTGAAGAACCATAAAGCCGGCTGTCGGTGTAATGGATCCGTTGTCTTGTTCTTGTCCTTGGCAGTCTTTCTCGTTCCTTCTTTACGGAGATCTGCCACCTCTACCCTTCGCCTCTCTTCGTCAAATACATTATTTTCTGTTGTCAATCGTGTGGGAAAACAGTCCTCAACATCCGTATCACATCGTGTGGGAAAACAGTCCTCAACATCCGTATCACCTTCACAACGAACCAGAAAATCATCATAATTGTCAGAGACGGTTTCCTCATCAACAAAGCCTTCATCTTGTGCATCTTTCTCTATATGTGCTACCACTTGTGTAGATTCAGCATCAAGATTGGTCCAATCAACGTTGCAGCCTAGATCATCCAACCTGAACAAAGATAAACACTAGTTATTATTATGTTGCACAATCCCAAAACGAAATATGCAGCCTGGATTTACTAATTTCCTAGCAGCCTGAAATCAAAATAAACTTCCCCTCCTCACATTTTCTCTCATTATATTGTACAATCCCAAAACAAAAAATGTAGCAGCTAATATAACACCACAAAATTAGTAAACGAATTAAATTTATACGTCGATCAGAGCTAAATTGTTCCAAAGACAAACTAGGATTCTTCTTACTCCCGGCCAAAACCCTAACAAAAAGAGAAAAATCTCACAGATTAGGCATTGGAAGCGAAGCTTACCAACTGAACGAGATGGGGTCATCGAAATAGATGGCCGACGTCCACCTACCATGCGTGCCGCCGCCCCCGTCGCTGGTGCCAGCTCGATTGAGGCCCGCCTCGGCCTCAAATCCCGTGAATCCATCGATGAGACCTGGCTCAATCTCCGCCGCTAGACCATGGCCCAACCTCGCCACCGGCGCTCCTCCGTCTCGGTCGCCGGGTCGGCCAGTCGCTGGGTCGGCTGGTCGCATCTCGCCGCCTCTGTTCGCTTGGGGATGTGGTGCCACGCTGGGCCTATAATACACTAATGGGCTGTTAAACCGACTAACATGTTATGTGCAAGCAATTATCCAAGAAATTGGTGTTCTGTGATAAAAAAACAAAAGTTGTGGTTTTGTGAAGGAAAATGTTCTAAATCAGGCGGAGGCTGGAAACGCGCGGGGCCTCCGGCATCAGCTCGTGACGCGTGTCCTGCGCGGTGGTGAAAAAAATAAGCCATGCGGCGGGTCCCACCATCATCTCCTCCCATCGTTATCCTCTAGCACGCGATTTTCTCAGCCACGCAATAAAACAGGAGCTGCTGTCCCGCCGCCGCGCGCCTACCGCTTCCTCCGAGCACCGCCGCCGGGGAGGCCGCCCCGACTTCCACCGCGCCGCCATGTGCCCGGGGACCGCCGCTGCCGACCTCCAACTCGCCTCTCTGTACAGGGGGCGCCGCCGCCATCCACCGCGTCGCCGGCCATCCATGGTTTGCTTCAGGCTGCCGGCCTCGAGGGAGCGCGCCGCCGCCTCCTTCCCCCACAACAGCAGCAGCAGCCAGAAGGCCACCATCTCGCGCGGCGCCGACTCCTTCCGCCGCCTCCATCTCGTGCGACGCTGCCCCTGCTGCAGTCGCCTGTGGCCGGAGCTGCAACCGGCGGCGGCGCTGCTGCAACCGCAGCGGCGGAGCTGCAAAGGGCATCGACGGTGCTGCAATCCCAATTTTGCTATGAGCGTCTCGCCGGAGCCATGACTGTGCTTCCTTAGTTCATTTTTTTGGCTGCATTACTACGTATTTTAGCTTCATTACTGTTAAATTTGGGCTGCATTACTTCATTTGTTGGACAGCTTCATTTTTTTGTGACCGTGCTTCCTAAGTTTTATTTTGGGCTGCATTACTACACTTTTTTAGCTTCATTACTATGAAATTTGGGCTGCATTGCAGCAAGACAATTTCGTTTCTCGGCGAGGTAGGGGGAGGTGCTGCAAATGTTCAACGGCGGTGTTGTAAATGTTCCGTGGCTCTGCTTCTTTACTACATTATTTGTGCTTCAATGTCTCCGGCGAGACTCCGGCGAGGGCTCCAGCGAGTCTCCGGTGAGGTTGGGGAGGTGCTGCAAATGTTCAATGGTAGTGTTGTAAATGTTTCGTGGCTCTGCTTCTTTACTACATTATTTGTGCTTCAATGTCTCCGGCGAGATCTCCGGCGAAGTCTCCAGCGAGCTCCTCGTGTCTTTTTCTTTTTTTAGGCGAATCGTTTTGTGCTTCAATGAAGCAAAAGCGGGATATCTTTTGCTACGACGAAGCATCATCGGGATTTTGGCTGAAAGTGGACACGTGTCGATCGGGGAAACAAAAGATTGGAATTTTTTAGACGAATCGTTTTTGTGTTTCAATGAAGCAAAAGCGGGAATTTTTTTGCTGCGACGAAGCATCGTCAGGATTTTGGCTGAAAGTGGACACGTGTCAATCAGGGAAGCAGGTTCTCAGCGGTGTCCTTTTGTGAATTAGCAACTAGTGGTGTTAAGTGATAAAATCTCTAGCGCAGAACCTTTTGACGCGCTGAGAGCATTCGCCTCCTCAAGAACAGAACATGGGAGGCAGGGGAGGAGGTATAAAGGCAAAATCTGCCTAGGGTTCTCGCCCAATTCTTGCCCGGCCACCGCCGCCGCCTTTCTCCAGCAGTGCCTGCATAGAAGGTTTGAATAATCATCCAAGTAGTCAGTCCATGAGTGGGACAATTTTTAACCACAGATTTCATTCTTTCCCAAGCTTGGGCAACATGCTCAGTATCAAATTGTCTAAAATTCATAATATCACTTCTCAAAGATATAATTTTAGCAGGAGGATAATATTTTTCAATAAAAGCATCTTTGCATTTAATCCAAGAATCAATACTATTTCTAGGCAAAGATAGCAACCACTCCTTAGCTCTACCTTTTAATGAGAAAGGAAACAATTTCAACTTAATAATATTACCATCTACATCCTTATATTTTTTCATCTCACATAGCTCAATAAAATTGTTGAGGTGAGAAGCATCATCATCAGTACTAACACCAGAAAATTGCTCTTTCATAACAAGGTTCAACAAGGCAGGCTTAATCTCATAAAAAGCTGCTTCAGGAGCAGGTGGAGCAATGGGTGTGCAAATAAAATTATTTTTGTCGGTGCTAGTAAAATCACACAACTTAGTATTCTCAGGAGTAGCCATTTAATAAAAATAATGCAAGCAACAGAAATAAAAGCTATACTAATTTTTTTGGATTTTCGATAAAAAATGCAAACAAGATAAAAATATAATATGCAAGCAAAACAATTACAAAGTAAAAGAGTTGAGAGTGAGAGACTCCCCTCGCGAGAAGAGATGCTTTTCTCCACGGCAACGGTGCCAGAAAAAGTCTTTGCTGAGCGCGGAGTTGATGAAGGAAAATTTATGTGCAACGTTGAGTGGAACCACAAGAGGAAGATATGATGAGTACAGCAGGAAGTTTTCCCTCAGTAAGAAACCAATGTTTATCGACCAGTAGGAGAAAAACGTTCTCTCCCGAGGTGTTGCGAACCAACTCGTGGCAGGGCGCACTGCCGGCGTCAGCGGCAACGTGGAGACCTGCACACAAGCAACCAAGTACTTTGTCCCCAACTTTCAGCGAGGTTGTCAAGCTCACTGGTTTTGTTTGGAAACAAAGGATTAAACAAACCGTGTGGAAGAAGAATTGTTTGCGAGAAAACGGAACGAGAAAAATGTTGTAGAAGATAGCAGTTAAAAGAACAAGGACCGGGGTCCACAGTTCACTAGAGGCGCCTCCCCAATAAAATAAATATGATGGGTAAACAAATTACAGATGGGCAATTGACAAAAAGAGATTCTACACTAATGGTTGGTGCAGAATACATGCTATGAAAGATCGGGCATTACAACAATATGCATAGACCGTAATCCAACTGCATCTATGACTAATAATCCACCTTCAGGATTGCATCCGCGACACCCTCCAGTATTAAGTTGCAAGCAAGCGACTATCGCTTTAAGTAATGTGTGTAAAGTAAACGATGAAACTACCCTTGAATTGAACACCGCTATTTTCTCCCTTGTAGCAACATCACATGTACAACCGTAGAGAACAAGGTCACTTCCCATAGTTAAATAGAGGCATGAATCCACTATCGAGCATAAATACTTCCTCTTGGAGTCGCTAGCATCTACTTGGCCAAAGCATCTACTAGAAACGGAGAGCATGCAAGATCATAATAACATAATACATAATCTCAACCAAAGCAATTTCTCTATAAATCGGATCCACATCAAACCAACAAGTAGAAATTACAAATAGATGATCTTGATCATGTTAGGCAGCTCACAAGATCTATACATGAAGCACAACAAGGAGAGGACAACCATCTAGCTACTGCTATGGACCCATGGTCCCATGGAGAACTACTCACGCATCACCTCGGATGAAGACATGGCGATGTAAAGGCCTCCGGCGGTGATTTCCCTCTCCGGCGAGGTGCCGAGATGGACTGCAGAACCCTCCCGAACTAGGGTTTCGGTTGACGGCGGTATCACAACTTTTCGTGGATGGAGGCTCTCGTCCCTGGGGTTTTCCCGATACGAGGAATAAATAGGCGGAAGGGTGGAGCAAATGAGGCGACGAGGCGCCAGTACATGGGCCAGGTGCGGCCAAGGGTGGGACCGCGCCTGCCCTATGTACTGCCACGTGGCAGCTCTCCTGCTCGTGTCCTTTGGGTCTTCGTCCCGGAAAAATAAGACTCTGGGCTTTTGTTTCGTCCAATTCCGAGAAACTTTCATGTACAACTTTTCCGAAACACAAAAACAGCAGAAAACAAGAACTGACACTGCGGCACTACGTTAATAGGTTAGTCCCAAAAAATGCTAAAAAGTGTGAAAAAGTGCACATAAAACATATAAAAATTGTAACAAAACAAGCATGGAGCATCAAAAATTATAGATACATTTGGGACGTATCAGAGCGCGGATTTGGTGTGCTCCAAGCTCGGTGGACACTTGTCCGTCACCCGGCAAGAACATGGTCGCTGAAGACCATGCATGAAGTGATGACATTCTGCGTGATCATGCACAACATGATCGTTGAGAACGAGCATCCTGATGGCCGCAATGAACATCAATGAGATTTCCAAGGTGAGCTGATTGCGCCACTCCCTGGTGCATTATCCTCGGAGGACTATCTACATATGAATGTAGAAGTCACTGACGAGAACGTGTGCAAACGGCTGCAGATGGATCTGATTGAGCATCAGTGGACATTGGCTGGCCATGAAGACCATGCCTAGAGGAATACCATCTTATTTTCATGTAGACTTAAAATTTGGATGTAATAACTATGACTTCGTTGAAGCTCTTTATTTTATTGTTTTCAAACATCATAATTCATGCCGACGCGGAAATGCGTCGGACCGCTGGAGGCACCCCCAGGTGCAAACGGACGCGTGAAAAATATGGTCTTTTTCGCGCCTGCCGCGACGCAGACGGACGCAGGCGGACACCAATTTACGTCGTCCCGTTGGAGATGCCTAATAAAACGCCAAAAAAAATCAGACTTTGAAAGGATGTTTTCTTATGTTAGCGCAGAGATTTTATCACTTAACACCACTAGTTGATGATTTTTTTATCACAAAACCACAACTCTCGTTTTTTTTTATCATAGAACACCAACTCTTGGTGTAATTGTTTGCATACAACACAGTAGTTGTAATTAGCTGGTTTGATAGCCAATCAGCCCATTTGATAGATTTTTTTATCACAAAATACCAATATTTGCAAAAAAAAATCAGTAGTACATCTTTTCTACAAGATGAATTTTTCAATTCATTTCACCAAAACACAAGCTATAGGAAATTGGACAACCAAACATGGACATGAAATTGGCAGGAAATTTGATACCATAAAAAGAATGACCAGAAGATAACATTTATCCAAATTATAACCAGACATGATAGGAATTAGACGATACCTTACAGCACATACAAAACATTAGTTTGCCTCATAAGATGAATCACACTAGTTTTGGCAAAAAGCTTCACATCTAGTGTCTTACAGGTAAGAGGCTCCTGTTGATGTCCTTGCCCATTACTAGCTGTGAAGAACCATAAAGCCGGCTGTCAGTGTAATGGATCCGTTGTCTTGTTCTTGTCCTTGGCAGTCTTTCTCGTTCCTTCTTTCTGGAGATCTGCCACCTCTACCCTTCGCCTCTCTTCGTCAAATACATTATTTTCTGTTGTCAATCGTGTGGGAAAACAGTCCTCAACATCCGTATCACATCGTGTGGGAAAACAGTCCTCAACATCCGTATCACCTTCACAACGAACCAGAAAATCATCATAATTGTCGGAGACGGTTTCCTCATCAACAAAGCCTTCATCTTGTGCATCTTTCTCTATATGTGCTACCACTTGTGTAGATTCAGCATCAAGATTGGTCCAATCAACGTTGCAGCCTAGATCATCCAACCTGAACAAAGATAAACACTAGTTATTATTATGTTGCACAATCCCAAAACGAAATATGCAGCCTGGATTTACTAATTTCCTAGCAGCCTGAAATCAAAATAAACTTCCCCTCCTCACATTTTCTCTCATTATATTGTACAATCCCAAAACAAAAAATGTAGCAGCTAATATAACACCACAAAATTAGTAAACGAATTAAATTTATACGTCGATCGAGCTAAATTGTTCCAAAGACAAACTAGGATTCTTCTTACTCCCGGCCAAAACCCTAACAAAAAGAGAAAAATCTCACAGATTAGGCATTGGAAGCGAAGCTTACCAACTGAACGAGATGGGGTCATCGAAATAGATGGCCGACGTCCACCTACCATGCGTGCCGCCGCCCCGTCGCCGGTGCCGGCTCGATTGAGGCCCGCCTCGGCCTCAAATCCCGTGAATCCATCGATGAGACCTGGCTCAATCTCCGCCGCTAGACCATGGCCCAACCTCGCCACCGGCGCTCCTCCGTCTCGGTCGCCGGGTCGGCCGGTCGGCCGGGTCGGCTGGTCGCATCTCGCCGCCTCGTTCGCTTGGGGATGTGGTGCCACGCTGGGCCTATAATACACTAATGGGCTGTTAAACCGACTAACATGTTATGTGCAAGCAATTATCCAAGAAATTGGTGTTCTGTGATAAAAAAACAAAAGTTGTGGTTTTGTGAAGGAAAATGTTCTAAATCAGGCGGAGGCTGGAAACGCGCGGGGCCTCCGGCATCGGCTCGTGACGCGTGTCCTGCGCGGTGGTGAAAAAAATAAGCCATGCGGCGGGTCCCACCATCATCTCCTCCCATCGTTATCCTCTAGCACGCGATTTTCTCAGCCACGCAATAAAACGAGGAGCTGCTGTCCCGCCGCCGCGCGCCTACCGCTTCCTCCGAGCACCGCCGCCGGGAGGCCGCCCCGACTTCCACCGCGCCGCCATGTGCCCGGGGACCGCCGCCGCCGACCTCCAACTCGCCTCTCGTACGGGGGCGCCGCCGCCATCCACCGCGTCGCCGGCCATCCATGGTTTGCTTCGAGCCGCCGGCCTCGAGGAGCGCGCCGCCGCCTCCTTCCCCCACAACGGCAGCAGCGAGCCGGAAGGCCACCATCTCGCGCGGCGCCGACTCCTTCCGCCGCCTCCATCTCGTGCGACGCTGCCCTCGCTGCGGTCGCTCGTGGCCGGAGCTGCAACCGGCGGCGGCGCTGCTGCAACCGCAGCGGCGGAGCCGCAAAGGGCATCGACGGTGCTGCAATCCCAATTTTGCTATGAGCGTCTCGCCGGAGCCATGACTGTGCTTCCTTAGTTCATTTTTTTGGCTGCATTACTACGTATTTTAGCTTCATTACTGTTAAATTTGGGCTGCATTACTTCATTTGTTGGACAGCTTCATTTTTTTGTGACCGTGCTTCCTAAGTTTTATTTTGGGCTGCATTACTACACTTTTTTAGCTTCATTACTATGAAATTTGGGCTGCATTGCAGCAAGACAATTTCGTTTCTCGGCGAGGTAGGGGGAGGTGCTGCAAATGTTCAACGGCGGTGTTGTAAATGTTCCGTGGCTCTGCTTCTTTACTACATTATTTGTGCTTCAATGTCTCCGGCGAGACTCCGGCGAGGGCTCCAGGCGAGTCTCCGGTGAGGTTGGGGAGGTGCTTGCAAATGTTCAATGGTAGTGTTGTAAATGTTTCGTGGCTCTGCTTCTTTACTACATTATTTGTGCTTCAATGTCTCCGGCGAGATCTCCGGCGAAGTCTCCAGCGAGCTCCTCGTGTCTTTTTCTTTTTTTAGGCGAATCGTTTTGTGCTTCAATGAAGCAAAAGCGGGATATCTTTTGCTACGACGAAGCATCATCGGGATTTTGGCTGAAAGTGGACACGTGTCGATCGGGGAAACAAAAGATTGGAATTTTTTAGACGAATCGTTTTTGTGTTTCAATGAAGCAAAAGCGGGAATTTTTTTGCTGCGACGAAGCATCGTCAGGATTTTGGCTGAAAGTGGACACGTGTCAATCAGGGAAGCAGGTTCTCAGCAGTGTCCTTTTGTGAATTAGCAACTAGTGGTGTTAAGTGATAAAATCTCTAGCGCAGAACCTTTTGACGCGCTGAGAGCATTCGCCTCCTCAAGAACAGAACATGGGAGGCAGGGGAGGAGGTATAAAGGCAAAATCTGCCTAGGGTTCTCGCCCAATTCTTGCCCGGCCACCGCCGCCGCCTTTCTCCAGCAGTGCCGCCACAGGAGAATTCGGCCGGCGACGAGGAGGCGCAGGTCGGCGGGGAAGCCTACAGGGGAGCCGCAGCCACGCCGGCGAACAATCCGCCGTCCCCTCCTCCTCCTCTCCGCGATTCTTTCTCCAGCAGTGCCGCCACAGGAGAAGAGCAGGAGGCTCACAGGGCCGGCGACGTGGAGGCGCAGGTCGGCGGCGAAGCCAGCCGACGAGCCGCAGCCACGCCGGCGGTTAATCCGCCGTCCCCTCCCCCTCCTCCTTGAGGCGCCGCCAACGGTGACACCGACCCCCCCCCCCCCCCCCCCCTGCCGGCTCCTCTTCCGCCTCTCGCAAGTAAGGTACGCACGTGAGTTCCTTTCTCTGCCTCCAGTTGACCCAGGATTCGATTCAAATTCTTAGTCCGATTCAATTCAATTTCGCCTCTGACACTCGCGCGCGCGGGCAATTCTCAGGCCAGCTCATTGAGTTTCTCCATGGAGGCCAACAACAATAATAACAGCTGCCAGAGCCAGAGCCAAGTAAGTCTCTCTGCGCCACGGTAGCCCTCTCTTCTTGTAGTACTATACATGTTGATCTCTTTGTTCATAATTTGTTGTTTTCAGGTCTATTGACATTCAATTGTACAAATAGTAGCTGTATCTTGAACTAATACTACGAGTTTAGAGCCTGAAATGCTTTTTCTAGCAATACAGAAGTACTAAAACTGAATTTTCTTTTTAGAATCAATAGTACAAACATGTATTAAGCCCATACGTGGAGATATGTTCTTCTTGCTTCTGTGATATACTTGTGGAGATTTGATTCGTTTTTAGCATTCCGTTATCAGGTAATATGGTACTTCTAGCGCTTGATTCTCAGAACTAATCTCCAAACTGTACAACTGTTTTAGCGCATGTGGTAAAAAAATAGCAACTCCGTACTAGTTTACAGCTCCTCAGTATGTAGTATTCAGATCTGCAGCGCATGGTCTTCATCTTTTGTATTAACGATCTGAAGATGTCACCTCAATATATGTAACTCACTTTATACAAACATAAATACATCACCTTGATGAATCTGAATTGAACCCAGTTATTGATAGCAAGTGTACTTGGGAGGTATTTGGCGCTAGATAGAGTATTGTCTTTGTCACTATGTAACTGTTTTGCTGTTTGGGAATTCTCAATTCAGTTAAGTGGCAGCTAAATAATGGATCCATAATTTATGTTGCAGCAACTTGAGGATGAAGATAGGCTCAGCATGCTGACTGATGATATTTTACTGTTGATCTTGGGGAGAGTCAGTACACGTCTGGCTGCAACGACATGTGTGCTCTCTACACGGTGGAGGCATTTGCCTTGGTTGCTGCCAGAAGTTATGATTGATGTCAAGGATTTCCTATCTGTTACACGCCCTGACCCTGTCGAGGCGAATGATATGGAGAAAGCTATGATGTCTTTGACCAAAGCAGCCAGGAGTTTCTTGGCTGATCACCAGAGAGGATCCACCATCTCAAGTCTGCATCTTAAGCTCTATTTAATCAACACTTTCTTGTGCGAAGTTGGCCCACTAATATGTGACGCAGTCGACAGCCGTTTGTTGAAAGAGTTGGATCTCTCCGTTCTTGACGAGACGGATATTTTGGACAGTAGTGATGAGGATATGCTGCAGCGAGCTCAAGAAATAGATTCTTTTTTCAGTGCCTACCCTAGTGTGCACCACTGCCTCACAAAGCTCACTCTATATAATATAGGCTTTGACAAATTGGACATGCACCATGTCTTGTTTGACTGCTGCAAGCAACTGAAGCATCTAATACTTGTGCATTGTGATAGTGGTATCTGCTCCCTCTTTAAGATTGATGCACCAAACTCAAACCTCTGTGTTTTAAATATCTACAAGTGTCGCTTTGAGATAATCGAGGTTGTCTGCCTTCCGAAATTAGAGAAGTTCTTATGGAATACTTGGGCATCCGAGTATGCCCCAGTAACCTTTGGTTTTGTTCCATCTCTTGGGGAATTAGAACTCTCATGTGGTTCAACATGTGATCAACGTGAATTTAAATTAAGCGAGCTTCTACATGGAGTAACAGGCCTGCATACTCTCACACTGGATTTCCAAGGAGAAAATGTAAGTGCTGTTATATTTTAGCTAAATGGTACGTTGTCTGTGCTTGCAAACTAGTAATTCTTTATTTTATCCTGTGATCAGCTTTGGTTGCAACCTGAGACCGAGGAACTCTTCACCGCTTTCAACAAGCTAAGGAAGCTGTCAATACGTGGTATTTTTGTTGAATTTGATATTTTATGGACGATGGCCTTTCTTGTAGCAGCGCCATCTATCGAAATATTACATATCGAGGTGATGCATTTTTTCTGTATTTCTTTCCTTCCACATTTGGAGTTTTAGTTTTCAAAGAAGTAGCGGACAGTCGTTAAAAACTTTCCTTCCACATTTGGAGCTTTACTTTTCAAAAAAAAATTGCGGAAAGTCGTTCAAAACTGGATTCCAATCGCATATGTAATGAACTGGTCACACAAATACAGGTATGGGAACATTCATGCGACGTAGAGGCCAGAGTCGACTCCTTCCTTGACAGAAGGACACCTCAGTGGGAAATGCGCCTCAACGGCTCCGAGAACAGGCTTCTGAAGCATCTGGAATTCACTGGTTTTAAATCACTACAGCAGCAATTTGCATTCATAAGATCTGTGTTGGAGCGATCTCCCAACATGCAGAAGATAGTTTTGAGAGGAGATGAACAATGCAAGTATTGTGACGCCCTTGGGGAATCACCTTGTCCTTCGAAATTTCCAAAGAAGAAAGTTGAGCAAGAAATGGTGGCTAAGCAGATTAGACATGGCACATTCTCGCCAGAGATAATTTTTGAAGAATGACATGTGCTGTAATAATGTACTACTACGTCTGTTCCAAATTTTAAGATGTTTTGGTAGGCTAAATTAATATCCTACCAAAACATCATAAAATTTGGAAATAAAGTAGCACTCCGTAGTGTAGTGCTCCTTCCGATCGGAGTTAATTGTCGTTGGCACTCCCGCGTTGATTAAATGCGATCCATGGAGTAGTAGTAGTTTGTGATTGTATCTCTCAAAGCCAAAATAATTTGCAATGCTTTAGTTATGTTGTAAAAGAAACAGTATGTATTCCTGGTCGCAGAGCATCTCAGATTTATTTTGAATCTTGGTACTATGACTGCACATTTGCACTCATGTTTATCTTGTGTAAAAGATAAGCTTCAGGGTTAAATTTCATGCACAGAAATCTTATGTGGCTATTGGGAGGGAGCCTTTGTTTTGGTTTGTGATCTGTCACCTGTACAGCCATGGCACACCCATAGTCAGTAGTTACAAGGGTTTGACGCAAAGCTTGTAAGCTTGATCAGAAATTAACAGTTGCAGTGTGCTCACTGGCAGGTAATGGTCTTTTTTTTGGCAAACTGAAAATTTATTTGGTAACCATGGCAGCGAGCTTCATGTAGTCTGTAGAGCATCCGAAAAAGCAGCATCCACAAGGAGCTTGCTGTCGGAGAGGAAAGAAAGACAATATGAATGAAAATCTTTGCGTTCTGATTAGGATTGATCAAGAATACCCCCAGCCCTGCAGCACTTGGGTCAACTGCAGAGTTGAAGGCCGCATCAGAGTACGCAAGAGCACCTGCAGGAACAGGGAATATACGCTCCGAAACGCTTGGGTTGGGAGCAGAAGCAAGTGCTCGCAGATCAACAGCAGCCTCAAACTTCTGCTCCTCAGCACGAGCGAAGGGCCTGCGGAGTTGACTGGGATTTTATGTTGAAAAGTAGATAATTGTGAGCTTTCCAAACCATCCAAAGTATTGCAAACACATTTTGAATAGAAACTTCTGGATGTGCACTAGCAACAATAACTGAATGATATTCGATGGGTGACAAGTTTGATTAAAACTTTCAGCTCTAAATCCCAGAGGAGAAGAAATCCACACTGCTCAAGCAAATGAAGAATGGAAAAACACATGAAGATCAATTATTTAGATTTGCTCCGGATCAATAGCAGCAGCGGCAGCACAGAATTCGACCTCCGGAGCGCGAACAACCTATAATTTGCTCCATTGTACAGTTGATAAATTATTTAGGAATAGCAATAATCATCATCCGGCAGCTCCAGTTGGATTAGGACCCTTCCCCTTCGGACTGGGAGGGGCTGCTGCTTCGGTGAGGCTATTATTTATAGTATGAGAATAAGAAGGTGCTAGCATTGGGTTTTCGTCAGGGAGACAATCGCCTGCAGTAATCGTCCTCGATCTGCGGTCTTCTTAAGGGTTGGATAAAGGAATAAAAAAGATGTGAAGGTGCGCAGGCCAGCTCATTGAGTTTCTCCATAGAGGCCAACAAGGTAGCCACTTGAACCAAAAGTCCGAACTGATGGAAAGACAACACCCCCACTCGCGTGTGACGGGAGAAGAGAAAGTCAACACGTGAAAGAAGAAGAGTACACCGAAACAGGACATCAACGGTGGCTAAAAAGGGAGGCAACAGCAATTTTTAGGCTTATAATTACGAAAACCATGTGAAAGTCGGGATTTGAACTCGAAACCTGGGCTCTGATACCATGTTAAGCTTCGTACACTAGCCACTTGAACCAAAAGTCCGAACTGACGAGAAGACAAGTCAACACGTGTAGAGAGGCAAAGAGGCAGCGGAAGGTTGGGACCATACGGCAGGAGGCTGCGAGAAGAGGGGGAGAAGAGATAATTTTTAGAATAAAGTGAAAGCCAGGATTTGAACTCGAGACCTGGGCTCTGATACCATGTTAAGCTTCATGCACTAGCCACTTGAACCAAAAGTCCGAACTGATGGAAAGAGCTAGGCAATCCACATATACATTTCACAACAAATAATAGCTCCCAGAGACTGAGCCGGCCCTCTTTTCTTTTTTTGATAAAGGATGCTTTATTACTTCAAGAAGCAATTACATCCAGCCTCTGCATAACCAGGATGCACATAGCCTCTTTTCTTGTATCACACTGCCTCTTTGTTCATAGTTTGTTGTTTTCAGTTCTATTATTAATATTTCACAGTACAAGGAGCTGTATACTACTCCCTCTGTCACTCCCTCTCTCCGGTGAAACATGTCTTAGATTTGTCCAAACTACTATAAGTCTATAAATAGCTGTCTCAGACCTGAATAAAGGAGGAGGGTGGTAAAAACCTGCCATTCTTATGGATATTAACAGTTGCAGTGTGATCACTGGCAGGTAGCCATGGTTGTCACCACTAGTCAGTTTTTTTTGGCACACTGAAGCTTTATTTGACAACCATGGCAGTGAGCTTCCTGTGGAGGATCTGAAGAAACAGCATCCACAAGGAGCTTGCTGTCTGAGAGGAAAGAAAAGCGAGGCCTGACCAGCCCCTGTACCACTCGAACAGCCAACAACAAAACTTTGAGCTTCTGCCTGCAAAACTGAAGATGCCGAAGAAGATACAACCTGAATGAAATTCTTTGCGTTCCGATCAGGATTGATCAAAAATACCCCCAGGCAGCACTTGGGTCAACTGCAGGCAAGAGAGCACCTGCAGGAACAGGATATATCCGAAACGCTTTGGGTTGGGAGCAGAAGCAAGTGCCCGTGGATCACCAGCAGCCTCAAACTTGTGCTCCTCTATACTGTAGAAAAAAGAGCACACGCAGCACGAAGAGCCTACAAAATTGATCAGGATTTTCTGTTGAAAGTAGATAATTGTGAGCTTTCCAAACCATCCAAAGTATTGCAATTAAACGCATTTTGAACAGAAATTTCTGGATGTGCACTAGCAAGCAAGAACTGAATAATATTCGATGGGTAAAGTTTGATTGAAACTTTCAGCTCTAAAGCCCAGTGAAGAAGAAAAGCACGCTGCTCAAGCAAATGAAGAATGGAAAAAACAAGTGAACATCGTCTCTGGAAGTCCAAATCTAGAACATTCTTTCTTAATGTGAGTCTAGTACGGTCATCAGCCCTAAGTATAACTTTCGTCAAGAGTGATCCATACATTACTCAACTTCCCCATCCTCAGGTCTTCACATAACAATAATAGCAGGGGTGAAACAAAAAAAACCACAACAACACGCTGCTGGTTCATTACAGCCAGCCTTAGCTAACACATGACTACATGAGCGCAGACCATTAGCCAATCTACAGAACAAGCTGACTACATAACACTCATCCAAACGCAAGCATATCGTGTTGATCGGTTAATGCTTGCTCAACCCCCAAAACATATGCTGATGTAGTTCCAGTGAGGTCACAAAACAGGAAATCTGTCAACAACCTGTGAACCTGCTTTCTTGCTTGTTGCCAACAGCTTGAAAAGCATCATCTTGATATCCAAAACACGCAGCAATATATTAAACAGATAACGTGACATGAAATCAGAAATATGTATGTTTGAAAGATAAATTCTCTTGTTCAGATCATCTTTAGAAACCAATCCTCGTATCAGGCAATCAATGCATTTCAATAGATTGTCATCTTAATCTAATAAATTTCAATCCTCGGTCCTCGCGGAATGTTACGCCACACTACTATGAAAATAGCTAAATATCCAACACAAGACTCTACAGCGAGATCAAACATTAGGTAATAATGTTTGTCAACAGTCTTTTGTTCTTATGTCCTGTAATTGCTGGATGGAAAACAGCAGCTGAAATGATACAGAAGCATTAAAGAAAGGGTCTACAAAAAATAAGAAATCGAACATACAAATTAAAGGAAGGGCTCGGGTCACGCAGAGACATAAACTCCTTTAATTTCAATCCAACATTTTTCTCCTCCTAACCAATTCTCCAACTCTAATCATGAATACCAGATTCAACGATATTCAAGAACACTAACACACACCAATATTCATGCATACAGTTCGACCATAGATAACCATACATACGGTTCCTTGATCGAAGAAAAAGAATCAAAACCACGGCATGGCATAATATTCAGGCAACAAGTTTGATTAAAACTTTCAACTCTAAAGGCTAAAGCCCAGAGGCGAAGAAAACCACATTGCTCGAGCAAATGAAGAATGGAAAAAAAAATGAACATCATCATCATCCATAAGTATAACTTTCGGCAAAAGTGACCCATTGCAATACTCAACATCCCCATTCTCAGGTCCTTACATAACAATAATCGGCGGGGTGAACAAAAAAAACCACAACGACACACAGCTGGGTTCATTACAGCCAGCCTTAGGTAACACATGACTGCATGAGCACCGACAATCTACAGAACCAGCTGGCTACATAACACGTACTCATCCAAGCGCAATCATCTCATCCAAACGCACAATCCCGAAAGCATATGTTGATGCAGTTCCAGTGAGATAACCATAGAGAGTAATGAGCGTTTACTTTCAGCAGATGAAATTTAAAAGCTGTAAATGGAAATGTTTACAGCTTTGGATGGAAAACAGCTGCTAAAATGATAGAGAAGTTGACAGATTTATTTAGCCTGCGTATCTAAAATAGGAAAATGGAACATAGAAATTAAAGGAAGGGTCTCACAGAGACATACTAAACTCCCTTTCAATCCAACATGTTGCTCCTATATAACCAATGCCCCAACTCGAATCAATCATACTCAAGAGCAATGACACATAAAAAATCACAATGTATAGGATCCGACCATAACAACCCAAAATCTCCAAGTTGGCTAAGCTCCAATTTCGCATTTCAACACTTACATACATAGGGTTCCATACATACACACATACATTCATATCTAGGGTTACCAAAAAAACATATCTAGGGTTCCATACATACATATCTAGGGTTCCATGCATACATAAATGAAGCACAATCTAGGATTTCACATCTAGGGTTCATATCCAAATCTAGAATTTCACATCTATGGTTCATATCCAAATCAAGCATAATCTATGAAATTAGTAGATGAAAACATGGGGATCGGAGGAGAATACCTTGAGGAAGAGGTTGGGAAGAGATTGCCCAGGCAGATCTGACGATTTGATGATCGATTTGGTGGGGGGAGAGGGTGGGGAGGAGGAGGAACCACCGGCCGTATTGTTCTTGCACCGAAACAGAGAGGAGAAGAGAGGAGGGCTCGGGCTGGGGCGGGCGCGGGCGCCACACATAAGTGGATGTCGCCCTTCAGAGCGGCGCCACAGTTTCAATATGTGGCGCCGATGTGAAGGGCGCCACACATCCTGCCACGTCGGCTGGTCAGCATCGACCACGCCACGTCGGCTGGATGAGTGGCGCCGCTCGTATGGGCGTCACACAGTGAGGTGTGATGTGATGGGAAAGGCGCCACACAGAAATGTTAGATGGGTGAAATAGTTTGCGAAGTTATTTTTCGTGTAAATCGCCGGGTTCTCGCCCAATTCTTGGCCGGCCACCGCCGCCACCCATCTCTTCTTCCTCCTCTCCGCGATTCCGCCGTCTTTCTCCAGCAGTGCTGCCACAGGAGAATTCGGCCGGCGACGAGGAGGCGCAGGTCGGCGGGGAAGCCTACAGGGGAGCCGCAGCCACGCCGGCGAACAATCCGCCGTCACCTCCTCCTCCTCTCCGCGATTCTTTCTCCAGCAGTGCCGCCACACGAGAAGAGCAGGAAGCCTCACAGGGCCGGCGACGTGGAGGCGCAGGTCGGCGGCGAAGCCAGCCGACGAGCCACAGCCACGCCGGCGGTTAATCTACCGTCCCCTCCCCCTCCTCCTTGAGGCGCCGCCAACGGTGACACCGACCCTCCCCGCCGGCTCCTCTTCCGCCTCTCGCAAGTAAGGTACGCACGTGAGTTCCTTTCTCTGCCTCCAATTGACCCAGGATTCGATTCAAATTCTTAGTCCGATTCAGTTTAATTTCGCCTCTGACACTCGCGCGCGCGGGCACTTCTCAGGCCAGCTCATTGAGTTTCTCCATGGAGGCCAACAACAATAATAACAGCTGCCAGAGCCAGAGCCAAGTAAGTCTCTCTGCGCCACGCTAGCCCTCTCTTCTTGTAGTACTATACATGTTGATCTCTTTGTTCATAATTTGTTGTTTTCAGTTCAATTGACATTCCATTGTACAAAGAGTAGATGTATCTTGAACTAGTACTACGAGTTTAGAGACTGAAATGCTTTTTCTAGCAATACAGAAGTACTAAAACTGAATTTTCTTTTTAGAATCAATAGTACAAACATGTATTAAGCCCATACGTGGAGATATGTTCTTCATGCTTCTGTGATATACTAGTGGAGATTTGATTCTTTTTTAGCATTCCGTTATCAGGTAATATGCTACTTCTAGCGCTTGATTCTCAGAACTAATCTCCAAACTGTACAACTGTTTTAGGGCATGATGTCAAAAAATAGCTACTCTGTACTAGTTTACAGCTCCTCAGTATGTGGTATTCAGATCTGCAGCGCATGGGCTTCATCTTTTGTATTAACGATCTGAAGATATCACCTCAATATATGTAACTCACTTTATACAAACATAAATACATCACCTTGATAATCTGAATGGAACCCAATTATCGGTAGCAAGTGTACTTGGGAGGTATTTGGCTTTATCAAATGCTAGATAGAGTATTGTCTTTGCCACTATGTAACTATTTGCTGTTTGGGAATTCTCAATTCAGTTGAGTGGCAGCTAAATAATGGATCCATAATTTATGTTGCAGCAACTGGAGGATGAAGATAGGCTCAGCATGCTGACTGATGATATTTTACTGTCTATCTTGGGGAGAGTCAGTACACGTCTGGCTGCAACGACATGTGTGCTCTCTACACGGTGGAGGCATTTGCCTTGGTTGCTGCCTGAAGTAGACATCGATGTCAAGGATTTCCTATCTGTTACACGCCCTGACCCTGTCGAGGCAAATGATATGGAGAAAGCTATGGTGTCTTTGACCAAAGCAGCCAGGAGTTTCTTGGCTGATCATCAGAGAGGATCCACCATCTCAAGTCTGCATCTTAAGCTCTATTTAATCAACACTTTCTTGTGCGAAGTTGGCCCGCTAATATGTGACGCAGTCGACAGCCGTTTGCTGAAAGAGTTGGATCTCTCCGTTCTTGACGAGACGGATATTTTGGACTATTGTGAGGAGGATATGCTGCAGCGAGCTCAAGAAATTGATGCTTTTTTCAGTGCCTACCCTAGTGTGCCCCACTGCCTCACAAAGCTCACTCTATATAATGTAGGCTTTGACAAATTGGACATGCATCATGTCTTGTTTGACTGCTGCAACCAACTGAAGCATCTAATACTTATACATTCTGATAGTGGTGCCAACTCCCTCTTTAAGATTGATGCACCAAACTCAAACCTCTGTGTTCTAAATATCTACAAGTGTCGCTTTGAGATAATTGAGGTTATCTGCCTTCCGAAATTAGAGAAGTTCTTATGGAGTACTTGGGTATCTGAGTATGCCCCAGTAACCTTTGGTTTTGTTCCATCTCTTGGGGAATTAGAACTCTCATGTGGTTCATCATATGATCAATGTGAATTTAAATTAAGCGAGCTTCTACATGGAGTAACAGGCCTACATACTCTCACACTGGATTTCCAAGGAGAAAATGTAAGTACCATTACATTTTTGCTAAATGGTACCTTTTCTATGCTTGCAAACTAGTCATTCTTTATTTTATCCTGTGATCAGCTTTGGTTGCAACCTGAGATTGAGGGACTCTTCACCGCTTTCAACAAGCTAAGGAAGCTGTCAATACGTGGTATCTTTGTTGAATTTGACATTTTATGGACGATGGCCTTTCTTGTCGCAGCACCATCTATCGAAATATTACATATCGAGGTGATATTTTTTTTTCTGTATTTCATTCCTTCCACATTTGGAGCTTTAGTTTTCAAAGAAATAGCTGAAAGTCGATCAAAACTTTCCTTCCACATTTGCAGCTTTAGTTTTTTTTTAAAAAATAGCGGAAAGTTGTTTAAAACTGGATTCCAATCACATATGTAATGAACGGTCACATAAATACAGGTATGGGAACATTCATGCGATATAGGCGATACCAGACTCGACTCCTACCCAGAGAGAAGGACACCTCAGTGGGAAATGCGACTCGGCGGCTCCGAGAACAGGCTTCTGAAGAATCTGGAATTCACTGGCTTTAAATCACTAGAGCAGCAGTTTACATTCATAAGATGTGTGTTGGAGCGATCTCCCAACATGCAGAAGATAGTTTTGAGAGGAGATGAGCAATGCAAGTACTGTGACGCCCTTGAGGAATCACCTCGTCCTTCGAAATTTCCAAAGAATAAAGTTGAGCAAGAAATGGTGGTTAAGCAAATTAGACATGGCACATTCTCGCCAGAGATAATTTTTAAAGAATGACATGTGCTGTAATAATATACTAGTACCTCCGTTCCAAATTGTAAGATGTTTTGGTATGCTAAGTTGAGCAAGAATGGTGGTTACGGAGTTTAGACATGGCACATCCTCTCGCCAGAGATAATTTTTTAAAGGATGACATGTGCTGTAATAATAATATACTAGTAGGCCTACCAAAACATCTTAAAATTTTGAAATAAAGTAGCACTTCGTAGTATAGTAGTTAGTGATTGTATCTCTCAAAGCCAAAATAATCTGTAATGCTTTAATTAAGTTGTAAAAGAAACAGTATGTATTCCTTCCTGGTCGCAGAGCATCTCAGATTTGTTTTGAATCTTGCTACTATGACTGCACGTTTGCACTTATGTTGATCTTGTGTAAAATATAAGCTTCAGAGTTAAATTTCATGCACAGAAATCTCATGTGGCTATTGGGAGGGAGCCTTTGTTTCAGATTGTGATCTGTCACCTGTACAGCCATGGCACACAACTAGTCAGTAGTTACAGGGGTTTGACGCAAACACGTAAGATTGATCAGAAATTAACAGTTGCAGTGTGATCACTGACAGGCAGCCATGGTTGCAGTGCCTCACCTTGCTACCAATGCCGGCGGGCCTACCGTTCAGTGGGCACTCTGCCTTTGAAGGGCATGAGAAATTGATGCGGTCGTATTTCAATGAGAATCCGATTTTCCCCGAAAGCTATTTTCGGCGGCGTTTCCGGATGAGTCTCAACTTGTTCAAGCACATTGCAACGGAGGTCACCAAATATGATCGCTTCTTTGAGCAAAGGAGGAATGCCGCCGGAGAACTTGGCCATAGCACATATCAAAAGGTGACCGCCGCCTTGCGTATGTTGGCATATGGTATATCGGCGGATCTTGTTGATGATCATTTGGCCATGGGAGAGAGCACTTCTATCTTGTGTGTGAAGCGCTTTGTCGTCGCAATTGTCAATGTCTTTGGCTCCACATACTTGAGAGCCCCCAATGCTCAAGACACGGCAAGGCTTTTGCAGATCAACGCCAACCGGGGGTTTTCCGGTATGCTTGGTTCCATAGATTGTATGCATTGGAGTTGGAAGAATTGTCCAGCGGCATGGCATGGACAATTCAAAGGCTACAAGAAGGATGCCACCATAGTACTTGAAGCGGTGGCCGACCAAGAGATTTGGATATGGCATGCTTTCTTTGGAATGCCCGGATCTTGCAATGACATCAATGTTCTTCAACGGTCACCACTGATGACAAGACTTGCAATGCGGGAAGGTCCATTGGTGGAGTTTGAAGCAAATGGCCACAAGTACAACTATGGCTACTTCCTCGCCGACGGCATATATCCAAGGTGGCAAACATTTGTGAAGCCAATTATTCAACCAAAAGGTAAAAAGCAAACTCAATTCCACAATGCACAAGCGGCGGCTAGGAAAGATGTAGAGAGAGCATTTGGGATTTTGCAAGCCCAATTTGCCATTGTTAGAGGACCGGCTAGATTTTGGGATCAAGAATGCCTTTGGTATATCATGACCGCGTGTGTAATCATGCACAACATGATTATAGAGGATGATCGCGGAAAAGATGTGGATCATACCCACTACGACTTGATGGGGGTTCCCGTGCAAGTGACGAGGTCCGCACATAGGATTGCCCGATTCATTGCCTCATACCATGCCATTCGGTGCAACGACACACATGATGAGCTTCAAAAAGATCTCATGGAAGAATGGTGGAATTGGAATGGACAATAATAGTTGCATATTTGTTGTATTTGTTTGAAAACTATGTGTTGTATTGTCTCAAAACCATGTTGTATTGTTGTATGTTGGACGTGTTGTATTTGGTGTGAAGTATTGTTGTAAACAATGTATTGTATTTGGATGGTACAATATATTTGTGAATTTTTATATATTGTTTGATCTTCTTGGATGCATACTTGTGTGTGTTTGTTGTTTGCGCCGCGCCCGCGCGGCTGCAAAATGGCGCGTCCGGCGGAGGTGCTATTTTACCGCGCCAACGCGCGCTGCAAAATGGCGCACCCGGCGGAGGAGAAATCGATCATGCGCGCGGCAACGGTTTAGCGCGCGCAGATTTTTGCTTTTGGCGCGCCGCGATATAGCGCGCCTGTTGGAGATGCTCTTAATAGAAGTTGGGCTTCGTGAAGGTCGGTCTTTTCCTAGTTTTTTTTTTTTTTTTGAGGGTTGTCTTTTCCTAGTGGTACCCCTTGCCCTTTAGTTGCATGCCGCGCCTGGGCCGACCCGCGTGTCTAAAATCGAAAATGCCTGCAGCGGCCTTCGTGCCTCTCATTGTCGCGTGCCGGGCCGTGCCCCGTGTCTCTAGTCGTGCATCTTTGTGCCCCGAAAAAGTCCGGCCAGACGGACGGGAGGAACCAGCGCGTACGCATTTCGCCGAGCAGCTCTCCGGCGGGACCGTGCCGGTCGGCGGCGAGCCGCTTGGGATTCACCTCCCCCTCCTAGGGCGGCGGCTCCGTGCCAGTTAGCGGCCACCTCACTCCCTCTCCGATTACTCTGCACTGTTTGGCTTGTGCCCCCAGACAGCTCGGTAGCAGGGGATTGGATGTACCCCCAGCAAAGCAATGGCGGCTTCTCGAACGACGCGACCGCCCGGTGAGAGACGGCGGGACGGGAGCAGCTAGGAGGCGCGCGTTCGCTCGTTCTTGGTGGTGGCCGGCGGTCGCTCGCTTGCGCTTCGACGGCGAGAGCCAACCACGGCTTGCCGCGGTGGCGCGGGCAAGCAGCGATTCAGCATTTTCTTCGGTGACCGCCAGCACTATCCCTGCCACAGGTAATTTCTTCCGGCCCAGCACGGGCACTCGAGCAGAGCTCATGTCTTTCTTATCCCTGATTTCCCCATCTGAAACTGTGTGCAGGGGACATCGGTACCTCCCAGCATCCGGCATGGCCGCATGGGTGAGCAATCTAGTCCTCTGCACGAACGTATCTCCTTCGACTCTCTTCAGTCATGGTGTGTCCATCGATTTAACTCCTCATTTTACAAGCCAGAACGTTCAGTCAGAAATCACACGGTATGTGCTGCACATCTCTAATTCTGCGTCCACTAGAACATGACTAGTTGCTCGCACTCACGATCACGCGTCTCGTATCGATCTTGCCTTCTTCAGTTGTGACTGCCAACTAGCACAAGTCAAATGCGTCTTGCCCAAGCCTGTGCACCTGTGTCACCCAAGCAGAGGTCTCCAAGTCTTGCTCAACATCACACAAGTCAGCAAACTTTTATTGTAGATGTTGATGTATGGTGTGCACACAGACGGCCAATTCATGACCAAGTGGAATTGTCTGTTCCCTTTTTGATGTACCCATGGTCACGCGGCCCGTCTGGTTGACGACAAGGCGGTCTAAAATTTATATGCAAGAAAAGTCTTCCATGCTCTGAAGAAAAGATACATATGGTAGACAACCTTCCCCCAGTTGCTATGCAAATCTCACTCTCTCCCACCTCATGGGTTCAGCGAGCAGAACTGTATTAGCTAGCAGGCAGCTGTTGTTGCTGATGGCGTGGAGCCTAGCACCCACTGCCATGACGATCAAGGTGGCATCTGCAACCCCTCCTTCTGCCGCTAGCCTTGCGCACTGCCCCAAAACCTGTGGTGATGTGAGCATCTGGTACCCCTTCGGCGTTGGGCCAGGCTGCTTCCGGCAAGGCTTCGAGCTCATCTGTGACACCGCCACTCAGCCACACAAGCTCTTCCTTGGGAACACCACCACCCAGGTGACCAGCCTCTTCCCTTCAGGAACTGTCCTTGCATCAGTCATGTACACCATCCCCCCCATGGCGCTTGGCACTGGCACCTACAACCTGACCTGGGAGTCTCCAGGAAGGAACCTCAACATCGTGACCTACAATTACCTGGCGTTCCTTGGCTGTGGCATCGGAGTCTATCTTTTCCACCCTGACACCGGTGGCCTCGTCGGCCATTGCACGGTCAAGTGTGCCTCCGTGGCGAGCATGACCGTGGCAACAGAAGGTGGGATCTGCAATGGCATGGGCTGCTGCACCGTCACTTTCCCCGTGTTGTTTCGACGGTTTAAGGTGACCATCATCAAGAACAACGAGACGGTACCACAGCCATTCGCCAATATAACCATCAAGGCCTTCTTGACATTCCGCTCATATAAGTTTAGTATTGCGGATCTATTGTCTGACAAGATAAATGCGAGCACTGTTGGTGCTTCCTCTGCATACCTCTCGACTGTGATCACGGACAAACCCAATTGTGCAAGAGCATTGTCCGATGATAACACGCAGTATGCCTGCGGCAGTAGCGACTGTGTGGATGTGCCAAATGGAGGCTACTCATGTACCTGCTCTGGCAGTTCCGATGATGGCAATCCATACCTTCCTGATGATTGCAAACAAGGTACTTGCAAACACTCTAGCACTAAACCACGCCCAATCTTTAAGATTGTTTGCTCATCCAATGTTCTGATGTTTCAACAATATACTGGAATTTTATTAAAAAAATTGAACAATTGGAATATATTAATATCGCTAATATACTACCTCCGTTCCAAATTAGTTGACGTTGATATTTAGTACAAAGTTGTACTAAATCAGCGTCAATTAATCTGGAACGGAGGGAGTACCGATAATATGGGACCTGAACTATAAATGTATAGAGTGGTTAATTTATTCGCTGGCTCTTATCTTATCACACATACTAATATTTCTTAACTGGAACAGAGTATAACCCTACCCCCAAACTGAATTGTTCAAGATCATGTGGTAGCATGAACATTCCTTTCCCTTTTGGGATTGAACCAGGCTGTTATGCTACAAGGAGATTTCAACTAAATTGTGCATCCAATCGCACTCTTATTGGCAGACCACCTGCAAAATATGAAGTGACAAATATTTCATTAGATGATGGACTCCTGTATGTTAATAAGCTTTCTGAGTTTGAAGATGCTAATACGAAGTATCTATCAGTATACTATGGTGGCTCTGTATATTTTAGTCAGCAACTAGTATATGGGTTGGATAAGTCTGATTTATCTGAGGAGTTTGCTGTGTGGAGGTGGTCTGCGACCAATCTTACATGTGAAAATGCAAAAAGCGGCAGTGCATATGCATGCCGTAGCACACATAGTGAGTGCCTTGGTGTCACAAATGGGAAACTCTACATTGGTTATCGTTGCAAGTGCTCTCTTGGCTTTGAAGGAAATCCTTACGTCCAAAATGGATGCATAGGTACGTCTTCTTGTAGTTTAGTGTGTTCTGTTTTGTGGTATGCGGCAGAACTATGGAGATTTATCATCGAATTGCCAAATAAATTGATATGTTATACATAGAATTTTATGGTATGTTGTTTGCAGATCTTAACAACTTTTTAGTAAAAGAAGGAAAATAGGACCATAAAATGATATATTGTCATGGAGATTTAACATGGAATTTCCAAGGGAAGTGATTGTTATCTGTAGAATTATATGGTATACTGTTCTCAGATATTAACGAGTGCTCACTCCAAAGAAAGAAAAGAGGGTCATAAAATAATATATTATCCAACACCAATTTACATTTTGGCCTTTTATTTGCAGATATTGATGAGTGTCTGATACCCAATAACTGTAATGGGATATGCTATAACCTGAAGGGAAGCTTTCGTTGTTGCCCTCATGCCACGTATTTTGATCTGATAGGAAAACAATGTACTCCCAATAAGCGGCAAAATCTTATTTTGGGTATGTCAGTGTTAGGTCTTTCTTACTGTTCGCTGTGTTGTGCATTCCGATTGTCATAGAACTACATTAAAACTTCATTTGTTGCAATTACTCATGTAGGAGTTGCTACTGGGATTGGCAGTGGTTTTGGTGTTCTAGCTATTGCACTGAGTACAATTGTAGTAGTGAGAAGATGGAAAAGAGACACTCAAAAGAAAATCCGAAGAGCATTCTTCAGAAAAAACAAAGGCCTACTCCTGGAGCAGCTAATCTTATCCACAAGTGAAAGTGTTACCCACACCACAAGGATATTTTCTTTGGAAGAGCTAGAAAAGGCAACCAACAACTTTGATCTAACACGCATTCTCGGGCACGGAGGCCATGGCACCGTCTACAAGGGGATTTTATCCGACCAGAGAGTGGTGGCTATCAAGAAGTCCAAGATTGTTGAGCAGAGTGAAATAGACCAGTTTGTCAACGAGGTTTCCATCCTGTCCCAGATCATCCATCGCAACGTCGTGAAACTCTTTGGGTGCTGCCTTGAGTCTGAGGTGCCGCTTCTTGTGTACGAGTTCATCTCTAATGGCACACTACATGAGCTCCTCCATGGTGATCCGGGTGCCAAATGCTCGTTGACTTGGGACGACCGTATCAGAATTGCTCTGGAGGCTGCAGGGGCGCTTGCTTACCTCCACTCGTCTGCTGCAATGCCTATCTTTCACAGAGATGTGAAGTCAGCCAACATACTCTTGGATGACACTTTCACCGCGAAGGTTTCGGACTTTGGTGCCTCCAGGTCCATTTCCATTGATCAGACTCATGTGGTTACAATCGTGCAGGGGACATTCGGGTACCTCGATCCAGAATATTACTACACTGGACAGCTAACCGAGAAGAGCGACGTCTACAGTTTTGGTGTGATACTTGTCGAGCTACTAACAAGGAAGAAGCCAATTTTCCTCAACAGTCTTGGTGATAAACAGAACTTGGGTCATTACTTCCTTCGAGGGCTAAGGGATGACACTGTCATGGATATAATTGATCCTCAAGTTGTGCATGAGGCTAGCCAAAGAGAGATTGATGAGATCGTGTCTGTTGCGGAGACGTGCTTAAGGAATAAAGGAGAACAGAGACCTAAGATGAAAGAAGTGGAGTTGAGGCTACAGCTACTGAGAGCTAGGAGACCTCCTAGAACACACAACGAGGAGTCGCAATGGGACAGCGAGGCCAAGCCTCTGTTACCTCCAACGAAGTCCAAATCTACGTCTCTGGTCATGGAAAAGAATGTTGAGCTTGGCATCGTCGCTAATCCGGCGTCGCAGACTCTGTCTAGGTGCTATACCATGGAGCGGGAAATGATATCTTCATCTGAATTTCCCCGTTAGATGTAGGTTTTGTTAAACCAAACTCACTGAGTGTTTTGTTTTATGAGTATGTAAATACAGTACCTTGTTGCTTTTAGTAATTCGAATGGAGCACAGATTCAGTCTCTGTAAGACTAAGGGGTGGATAGTGTCTAATGTGTACCCGAGATTCAGTATAAGAATGTGTACAGAAGATTCAGTGGAAGAATGTGTTCACGATGTTCATCGTAAGAATGTGTGTACACGATGTTCAGTGTAAGAAACACGTGCTTGTCTTGTTTATTCCCTCAAATTTCGTTAGCCAGGAATGTCGGTAAAGAACTACTAGAATTTCCTGTTATTTTGCTCGATTCTTTCATCTGAAAGGCTTCTTAGTACCTGGAGCGCCTGGAGAGAGCAATTTGATATTGCACCCAGGTGTTAAGTAGAATGTACGTATAGTTACGGTTGCCATTCGTCACAACAAGGTCGATATGTCCGAGTGGTTAAGGAGACAGACTTGAAATCTGTTGGGCTTTGCCTGCGCAGGTTCGAATCCTGCTGTCGACGTTTATTTTGTTTGATTGACCATTTTTTTGCCCTCCACTTCAGTAGACTTTGACTCACTTGTGGCTGGTTTTGGAGCACTTGGTGAATGGTGATTGTCTTGTCACGGTGTACGATCTCTTTTTTTTAAGACTATGCAAGGTGTAATAACTTACGTAGTGAACTCTTTGTGTTTACTCTTTAGCAAAGGACATTGCACGGTTCATGCGACATGACAAATTCACATCCCACGAGAAAATTGTCTTGGTCCATGTAATTTGAGTGAGTGAGATTTTCATGGTGCAAACGCAGATATGATCCAATGCTTTATTGTTTTAGCCGTGTTCCATATTTCTCGCCTGGCAGAAACCAATCACGACTTGGAAATGCCTCCTTTTATTTGTTGACGATGTCAACGTCTTGTTCATAGGCACGCAAACTAGTGACACGATCACAGGAAGCCGTTTTAATATCTCCCGGGTTAACGAAACGGTCTTATTGCTCAAGTACTCCCTCCCTCCTTACCAGTTTACCTTTTTCTTTTTACGAAACACAATACAATCAAAGACGCTTATACATAAGCGCACACACTCAGCCCTATGAACGCACACCCTACCCCTATGAGCACCTCCAAGAGACTGCGTTGAAGAACTGATCCAGTGGGTCTTGAAAATTGACGAAGTCACCACATGCGCCTCGCTGTCGACGGGAACGTCCGTCGCCTCGTACTGAAGAATATTCCGCCTTTATTAGGCCGGCACCTAACTAAAGAAAAAAATTTGACCTTAAGTTTAGTCTCAATACAAACACAAGCATTTGGATTTGGTGATACTATAACAGGAGTATGTATTTTCGCGTTTAAAACCAGCGCAAAAAGAAAACCAGCGCAAAATGGAATCGTGCTCTCCAAGCGCACCGGAACCCGACCGGACCGGACCCGACCCAACCCTTCCGCACCGCACAAAGCACCTCTCGTTCCTCGTCCGCATTTGTCTCCCCCATTCGCGTCGCGTCTCCTCCTCCTCCTGTCGCGAAGCCCTCCTTCCCATCCACCCTCCCTCCCTCCCCCGATGGCGGAGTCGCCCGAGAACGCCGCCGCCGCGCCCGCGCCGGCCGCCGCCCCAGCCCCTCCGGCTCCCCCGGCGCCCAAGCCGTCCTCCCCGCCCCCCAGCTCCGGGATCCCGCCGCGCTACGACCTCGACGCCAAGTGGGACGCCTGCCTCGACCTCTCCATCCGCCGCGTCGCCTACGCCTCCCTCGCCGGCGCATTCGGCGGCCTCATCCTATTCCGTACGCCCTCCTCCCTTCCCCCAACCCCCTCCCTCACCGCGAGATCTGTTCGCCGCATGTGGAATCCGTTTCCGCTCACCCGATGCTGATCTAGGGTTAGCACGGGAAACGATGCGCTCGCCCCGTTTCGGCCGGATGCAGCACTATGTTGACCTAGGACGCACGATACCCATCGGCGATCGCGTTGCCTTGCTATGCTGTAGAGTAATTATTACGTCGTGTGCCATCTCTGCGGTCCCGATTGCCCACTTTTGTGACGGGATTTCGTTTCTCCAGTACCCACCTCGTCTCGTTCGGGTTCTGCCTGCGTTGTGGAATAGAGGGCGGATGCTTAGCTTTGATCTGCTTAATCGATGTAGCAATAGCAATAGCTGTGGTTGAATTGCTATCTAGGTTATGTGGCTGCTTTGGTTGGTAAAGTAGCGAAACTTATCTTTAAACCGTTCGTGTGAGGCGCAGAGCTTGCTTGCGCCAGCAGGTTTCGTATGAGTTTATTGATCATTGCTAATGTGAACAGTGAAATGTAGTTTGTACTTAATCTGATCATCATCTAAATCGCTACCCCTCCAGTTAAGTTTTAACAGCGATTATAGCATGTAGGCCCGTTATGCGAGGTCCCGAGTCAGTTTCATTCTCTACTTTTAAGGGCTTGGCTGTAGATGTCTATGGGATACTTACTATCACCTAATCTTTTTGATCGTTTTTTGTCTCTTATTCTGTTGAATAATGTGGAGTCCTTACACCTAAGTCCTGTTGTAATTTTTCACTGGCTTGAAACTTGGAGGAAGAACAATGCTTGTCTTATTAGGAGATGACTGTCTGGGATTGTGGTATGTGGGGGAATTAAGTACTGGGCCGCTCTTGAAAATTACAGCATTTCCTGTTAGTGCTCAATCATATTCTTAAGTGGATTGTTATACGACTCATGCCATTGCTTTTTTATAGTATGCATTGTTAGAGTCCAGGCTTGTGACATGCATTTGATGTTTTAGTGGATCTCCTGATTCCTGACCAAGTTTTGTTTGTATTCATTCCAAGTGGTTAGCAGGGATTTGGTAGGGCTGTTGTAAGAGTTTTTATTGATCATTGATAATGTGAACTGACAAATGTAGTTTGTACTTAATCCGATCACCATTGAAAATGCTACCCCTCCAGTTTACCTTTAACAGCGATTATAGCATGCAGGCACGTCATGCGAGGTCCCGAGTCAGTTTCATTCTCTAACTTGAAGGGCTTGGCTGTAGATATCTATGTGATACTTACTATCACCTAATCTTTTTGATCGTTTTTTTGTATCTTTACTCTGTTGAATAATGTGGAGTCCTTACATCTATCCAGAATGAGTTTGATGTCTAGAAGGTTCTTAAACTTTGAACAGTGAAACTTGTTACTTTGTATTGCTTTCGCGTCTGAAGTTGTTTTGTTGTGACATGTCTATTTTGTAACATGATCATCCATAGCAACGAAATGTTTCCATGAATGTTCTCAGATTATTCAGTCTTATGTATCGATAATTATTCAAAATTGGCATATGCCAAACGAAAAGTTGGAAAGGAAGTACCTAAGATTTAGGCTTCATTAAGTAACTCTGTAACTGCCACCAAATCTAGAGTCGTAATCATGTTTGACTTGTGTTACTTTATACAGGTAGCCCAACAACCCGCTGGGCATCAGTTGCACTTGGAGCTGGTGTGGGGATAGGGGCTGCGTATACTGAATGCTCATACATATTCAATGGTTCTCCTCCCAAGTGGTCATCCAAAGTTTCAACGGTTCCTTCTGCTCATTCTGAAGTAAGTTCTTTCGCATTTTCCCGTTAACCACCCTGTTAGCTTTTTTGCTTGTTTTTTCAAATTCATCATCAGTATGTTCATAACAGCCTGATACCATTTTTCAGTTTGGTATTCATTTTTTCTCCTCAAATGTCAATACATCATCATCATTGTAGTACATGCTATGGCTACCAGTTCTTTATGTCTCAGAAGCACAATTTGAAGTCCACATAGTCTGCCAGTTACATAGTACATTCACCTTCTCATTATGGCTTGAATACTTTGCAACTAAATTGTAAATCATGGTATAATATGTTAACCTTAAGGAAGAATATACATTCTAGTATAAAGCAATTGGTTAGTGCATATATTAAGTCATTTGTGGACATGTTTCCTAACCCTCCAACCATTGATAAATACAACAATATTTACATGCAAACACTGATTAGAACATAAACTTTGAATGTGGTGTCGTCGCAAGTAATTTATCAACTTACATGTTTAGGTCTATTAGCTGTAGTTTAGTCAGTGCTTGCATCACAACAGACATTTTCGTCGCTGATAATAGATCAATCAACATACTTATTGAGATACTCCCATGCCAGTCATGTTTTTCTCCAATATGGAGTTACTTTTTTAATCTGCACTTAATATGAGAAAGGTTATTGTTATCATTCAGTGACGCCACAACTTCTCAACATCCTTGTTACTAGATCCCATGATATAGGTCTGTAAAAGCCTGAAGGTTATTGAATGAACTCAGCATTTGTAGGACACACAAGTAGCAAGATATATTGCTTGTGAAATAATATTGCTTTTATACTGATGTCCTCCTTCTCTTTCACCAGGGAGACAAGTAAACACCGTCCGCAGGACTGGTAGTCCAATCTTGATGTGAGTTTTGGAGTGTCATTGAACTAGCTGTTTCATGTCTGATATCGCCACTTGTCATAGTATCACCTCAAAGTTAGCATGTACCCAGCTCGTGATTTTCTTCACACTTTATGCGGAAACCATTCTGGATGTGGTCTGATGACCCTATGGCTGCGCACTGCAGGAGCTTTGTAAGCTCTGTCCCGAGGTTTTATGTCTGGCAATAAATTTTTCTGTCATGTGAACTTGTTGTGGAATGCCGTGTGACTCCTATATGCTCCGCTTGCAATCTTGATGCGTGGTTTGTACAACATGCCTGCTTAGACTAGTTTGTTTATCGGTTCAGTTTCAACAAGCGAGTATCGACTTTCGATCACTAGTAGTAAATGTGTTGGTGACCAGGAATGTTATTGTTGCATTTCAATGGCTGTACACGTCAGCAGGTAGCAGCGGATTGTTTCACCTATGGGGTTACCCATGTTTTTTTGGCTTGCTAATGACCGTAGTTATTCAAAGATCCCTGTTTAGTTTGTACACACGGCAGTGCCAGAAAGTAGATACCGAAACCAGTTGCCCAGACATGGCTTAAGACTACGTGCTACATAGAGACCTGCGTGACAGGCAAACTTGTAGCTCGTGGCAAATTTGGTCTAAGAATACAAAATGTGAATCGATGGAATGACTGGATGAAGAATTTGAAAATTCAAACGATTGATTGGTTGGTTGAAGAATTCCAAACTCAAGCATGGCGAGTTTGGTTGAAGAATGCTGGGCGCCACCACCCTCTTTTGCGTGAAGTTATGAAGTATTCCCTCCCTTTAAATTATTCTTGTTGCGGATTTAGGTGTATCTATTCACAAAATAGGTTTAGATACATCTAAATTTACTAAAAAAAATTATAGAAGGGAGGAAGTAGCTTGGAATTTGGCACAGGGGGCAGCCCCTCCGTTTCTGCACCATCTTCGGAATTTGGAAAGAGTTCTGAACCCAAATGACTAGCCTGCTCCACCGTGCCCATTTCTGCACTGCATTCTATTTCTTTCTTATTATCATCCATACATTTTACTTTGGAAAATGTGACCTAGTATTTTAAAAAAACCGTGGTCAAAGTTTAAGTTTTAGTATGAGCTAAACATACATGAGGTAATAGAGAGATGGAGATGGTTATGTCTGGCGTCTTGCAGTTGGGTGTGAGGATGACGGCAGGCGGCAGCGTTTGTCTTCTTCGACTGAGTCTGGAGATGATGACGGTGTTGGGATCTGGTGACCATGGGGAAGATCCCCGGCCGACGTGCCACAAAGTCTCGGGCTCGTCCTCTGCGACGACCCGGTTCATCGGCTCAAAAAGCATCATTGAATGCGATGGTGCTCTCCCAGATCTAGGTGTGGTGGTTGTTCGCCTCTTTTTCCAGCGCTACCATGGTGGCAGTGGAGGAAGATGGACGATGTTTCGGCGAGGCACAGGTTTCTCCAAGGGTGAACTTGTAGTTTTACTTCTTGTGAGTTTTCTTGTGCAAAGTTGCTTGATGCAAATATTTGTCTTGTGTGGCGACCATATGTGTAATATCTGTAAACAGATTGTCTAATGAAATATATGGTTACATCAAAAAAAAAAAAAAAAGCTTAGAAATGCCACCTGCAAAAATAAGGCCTAGAAACGTAGCAACATAGATTTACAAGCAATCTCCCATTTTTGAACATGGTCACATGCATTTCAAGACACCTGGTCACGTGCGATGAGAAGTGAATCTGAAACCCTCCCACGTCGTCCTTTTCCCCGATCTCACCGGTGACGGCCGTGCGCTGCAGACCCGGCCGAACGAAGTCATCTTTCCCCAATCGCCAAACCCCATGGTCGACCTCGCCGGCGCTAGCTGAACCGCGATACGGCCAAATGTGGCGTGAACTTGCGAAACGAGGTTAACTAATCATGGTTGTTATCTTTAGTGATTTATTTATATACAGGTGTGATCTTAACGTGTCGATTATCGTCTTGAAAGTCTGAACACATCGAATATAAGATGGGCAAATTCTAAGGAGATTTTACCCAGCGGCACATTCTTCACCGTATTTGTTATGTCTCACTCGGACTAAAAATTTCTGAAGTCTCAATGTCTCATTCACAAAAAGAAAAATGCAACCACAGTTCACAATTTTGATACGAAAATCTTAGTCAATTGGGACGTAAACAAACCCCATAATTTATACTTTTGGAAACATAATTTTTCCGTGCAAACATTGTAGCTTTCAGAATTATGACGTTTTAAGATCTACTCTCTCCATTTCATGAAAAGTGTACTTCTAAGAAAATACTAAACTAGTTGCGAAAAATGAAAATACTAAAACATCTTTCATAAGATGGAGGGAGTACTGGACCTTTGCCGGCGGGCGCTAAGCGGTACACGAAACATTCTGCGAATCAGCTCGGCTAGTTAGGCTGTCCTGTAAAAATGCATTTCCTTAAAGTGTGGATCAACTACTGATGGTCTTTTTCTCCGGCGATGGCGAAGGATGTGTGTTCTTGATAGTTGCGGCGGCAACAGTTTGCAGCATTACAACCTTTTATATCCTCTCATGTTATGTTACGTGTATGTGTACCAACTTATGTTTATAAATACAAGTAATGTATGCCTACATATAAAAAAAAGCATTTCCTACGAGCCCCAGGATGAATATCGTTAGCGCGGGAGCAATAGCGAGTGGTGACGAGAGTACTCTTCTATTTTGGGTCATGTCCTAATTTAGGGCGGCTCTGCACCCCTATGGGCTATGGCCTCACCTCCACCGCCGCGCGAAGGATACGTACACCCGCTCGTGGCAAAAGGCACATACAGATCACGATGGAGCGGCGGCCGGAGCTGCGGCGGTCGATGACGCTCTCGGAGCAGCTGGCCACGCCCGACCCGGCCATCCGCGAGTTCCTCAGGATCCCCGACGACGACAGCCACCACCACCCGGACGCCGACGCCGGCGGGCGAGGCTGGAAGCCTCTGCGCGACAGGCTCCGTCTCCGCCGCACCGCGAACGCCTGGACAGCCCCGTCGCAGAAACCCAGCGCGGCGGACGGCGCCCTGAAGAGCGGCGGCGGCGGTGGCAGCAGCACACGCAGCAACAAGTACATCTACGCGCCCGGGGAGGCCACGGCGGCCTTCTCCCGCACCACCTCCCTCCGCCAGACGCCCACCTTCTCCCGCGTCGCCTCTACCCGCGTCGGACCCACCGCCGGGCGTGCCGACCGGGCCGCCCCCGTGGTTGTCGATGACGACGACGAGGAGGACGAGGAAGAGGAGGAGGACGACGAGGGAGACAAAGATCAGGACGAGGCGCCGGCCGCGCAGATGTCCCTGATGGCGCTGCTGGAGCAGACGGACAGCTGGGACGACGAGGACGAGGAGGAGGACGAGGCCGCCGGCGGCGGCGGCGGCAAGAACGCGCAGCAGCATGCCGGAGGCGGCGACGACGACGAGGACGACGGCGAGGGGCGGGAGGAGGAGATGGTGCACGTGTGCTGCGTGTGCATGGTCCGCCACAAGGGCGCCGCCTTCATCCCCTGCGGCCACACCTTCTGCCGGCTCTGCTCCCGCGAGCTCTGGGTCAGCCGCGGCAACTGCCCGCTCTGCAACGGCTTCATCCAGGAGATCCTCGACATCTTCTGACCATGCATGGCGCGCGCGCGTTTGGCGCGTGTGCGTGTGAGCGGCCACCCCGCGCGCTCTGAAGCTGAGACCTCGGTCGTATCATGTCGTAGGGTAAATTGGCTGACTGTTCTGAGTTTTTCTTTTACGTGAGTGTTCTGAGTTATATATGTGCATTGTTATGCCAAGCACTGACAGTTTGCGATTTTATTAATTATTACTAGAATGTGATCGATCGATTGTATCAAGTGTACTAATATTTTGGAATAAGAATGGTATGCGTCTACTGACATGTACTACTATCTAAAATGTCATATTCTTTCAAAAGGAAGAGGATTTTGTCCAACATCACATCAACCTGCTCTTGCTCACCAATGAAATGTCTAGCGACTTTGGTGAAGACTATCTCACCAATGCGTGCTGAATGCATGCGTGCACTGTTGGTTTCGAAAAAATTTGGCACGCGTGTCTTGATTACTTACTACCGCCATATTTAGAAAGTGAAACTATGTCTAGTTTGACCAAGTTTTTTAACAAAAACTATTAACATGTAAAATAAAAAAATCAATATCATTAGATAGATAATGAAATATATTTTCATATGGTATCTACAAAACATCATATTTGTTGATAGATTTTTCTAAAAAAATAGTTAAAATTTACTTGGTTTGACTTTTCAGAAAAAAAATATAAGACTTGAACTTTGGAACCGAGGTAGTATGTACTACTAGCTCTGTTCCAAATTATAAAATATTTTGGCAAGTTAATATGGCCTACCAAAACATGTTATATTTTGAAACACATGTGTTACTTGTATGATGGCTTCTCTGCTCACCGATGAGATGTCTAGATTTTAGTGAAGACCATCTCACTAGCCGAGTACTTATCTGAGGCTATTTTTTTTTTCTACACACAGATTCACCATATATTTGGATTATTGCGGTTGTTTTTCAACCCAATTACGGTTCATAAAAAATAATTGTTTACGTAAGCGCGCGAGGAGGACATTTGTAGAGCATGTGTAGAGCATGCACATGTTAAGTAAAAAAGAACAAGAGAAATCAGAAATTCAATTCTCAGCACATGGGAGCATATGCACCTGCCATCAGAAAAACATTTTAAAATGTTAAAAAAATTCGAACAAAAATTTTCTCACTACATATCAACATTTTAAGTGCGCACATCAAGTCTTGCGAAAAACCGTCATTTTTTGTGACTTGTGTGAAAAAGACAAACAAAACATCTCGTACACAACCTTTTTTTATAGCAAAATTTCTCTTCAGATGATACTTCAAATGTCGGGTTTCTGTGAAACCAGTTTGTGAACGTGTAGAATTTCGAGATGCATCCACTAAATTTTGTTTTCAAAATTTTCAACATTTTAAAAGTGCATTTAAAAGGAAGTTTTAAAACCGGGAGCATATGCTCCCGGGTGCCAAACCTCCACTCTATGTTTCATTTCTAAACCTTTGAATCATGTCCGAACATCGATCTTCATCTTTATGTTAATTACTTCATGTATAGCTCAAACTAGAGTTTTAACTAACTTTTTGACAAAGGCGATTGAGTTTTTTTTTTCAAAATTTTAAGCGACTCAAATTTAACATGATACTAATATTGTGGCTAGTCTTAGGTAAGCGCGCGACGAAGACGTGTAACCTGATCGTGTCTGTTTGGTGACAGGAAAGAAGATAGAAGGGCTCGATCGTGCAACGCAGGGGCACTCGTTGTTGCATGCCCCACGCTCAAAAGTTTAGAGTTCCTGAAGAACACGGCCAAACGTAGTTAGGATTAGGAAGATGATAAGTACAGTTGACGCCGCCGCCTCATCCCGGTTTCAAGGTTCGCCTGAGGCCTGACCTAACGCACGCGCGGCTCGTCGTCTGCCGGCCTGCTTGCCGTCGTGTATTCCAAGAGACAAATCGTCAAGGAGGAGTCAGTTCGCGAAGAAGATTTGCGTACTGGGCTGCTCATTGGATTTCTCCATGGAGACAAACAACCATGAAGTAATTTTCTTAGCCTGCCCTCTATTCTTGTATCGATCAAACAGGTTGATTGGTGATCGCCATGCTTCTCTCTTCGTTGTTTTGTGTTCTCCTAATCAAACAACTGACATGCTGCTAGCCTAGAAACATTATATACACTCCGTACTATACTTCTTGTCACCACGTGTGCATCCGGCCTACCGCCTATGGACCGGTTTATAGGTCTGGCACGCGTATCTCTAGACCATCAATTTGACTTATATAATTATATAAATAAAAATATACCATTAAAAAATATAATGTCTGAATGCATACATATGTAACGGGGTCTATATTTTACGCTGCAGCAACTAGAGGATGAAGATAGGCTCAGCATGCTGACTGATGATATTTTATTATCCATCTTGGGGAGGGTCGGTTCTTCACGCATGGCTGCGAGGACAAGCGTGTTGTCAACACGGTGGAGGCACCTCCCTTGGTCTCTGCCCAAGCTCACCATCGATGCCAAGGATTTCCTACCTGTTCCATGCACCGAGGCAAACGATGTTGAACAGTTCGCTATGAAGACCTTCACCAAAGCAACTAGGAGTTTGTTGGCTTATCGGCGGAGAGAAGACACCGTCTTAAGTTTGCACATTAAGCTTTATTTAACCGGCACCTTTTTGTCCGATGTTGGCCTGCTGATAGGTGACACGATCGACCGTGGTTTGTTGAAAGATTTGGATCTTACTGTTCTCGACGAGACACCTCCTTTGGACCGCGGTGACGAGGATATGATGCAGCGGGCTCAAGAAATACATGCTTTCTTCAGCGCCTACCCTAGCATGCTCCGCTGCCTCACGAAACTTTCTATACACAATGCGGGCTTTGACAAATTGGACATGCACCATGTCCTCTTTGACTGCTGCAAACAACTGAAGCATCTAAGTCTCTCTCAGTGTGATACTGGCGATAAATCTGTCTTTAAGATTGATGCACCAAGCTCAAAACTTTGTATTCTAGAAGTCGACAAGTGTCGCTTTGAGAGACTAGACTTGGTCTGCCTACCGAGATTGGAGAAATTCATATGCACTACCTGGATTTATCAATATGTCACCCCGGTGACCCTTGGGTGTGTCCCATCTCTCGGGGAATTAGAGCTCTCCTGTGTTGCATTCAAGGATGACCAAGCATTTAAATTAAGTGAGCTTCTACAGGGAGTGACAAGCATACACACTCTCACATTGCATTTCGAAGGAGAAATTGTAAGTACTTTTTTATTTCTATTTTTTGCTAAACCTTACTTTTTGTATTCATCGTGTTGTCTCAACTATGAGATTTATATCATGGATGTTTTTATTACCTAAATTAGATTTCCAAATCGCCCTCTATTATGGAAGAGAGCGTGTGATAGAGAACAAACATAACTGTAAATTCATTGATAATCTCATTTATGTGCTTGCAAGCTACTATTCTTATTTATTTTCTTTCTTATTTTTTTTCGGTGGTCAGCTTTGGTTACAACCTGAAATGGAGGAACTTCGTACCGCATTCAACAAGCTAAAGAAGTTGTCCGTGTGTGGTATCTTTGTAGAATTTGACATTCTATGGACCACGGCCTTTCTTGTAGCAGCACCATCTGTCGAAAAATTATGTATCCGGGTGATGTCTTTGTCCATATTTCTAGCCTTTTCTCCACATCTGATGCTTTAGTTTTTCACAATTTTTTAGGGGAAAATTGTTGAAAACTTGATTCCAATTACGTACGTAATGGGTTGGTCACACACATACAGGTATGGGAACACGTATACGAGGTGGATATGTTAAGAGGTGATTTCTACCATGACAGAAGGACTCCTCAGTGGAAAATGCGATTCCATGGCTCCGAGAACAGGCTGCTGAAAGAGCTAGAATTCTGTGGCTTTAAATCACTAGAACAGCAATTTACATTCATAAGATCCATGTTGGAGCGATCTCCCAACTTGCAGAAGATAATCCTGAGAGGAGACGAGCAATGCGACGATTGTGATGCTCTTGATCCATCGCTTCGTCCCTCGTGTTTTCCAAAGAAGGATGAGAGCATGTCTAACAGGCCCCGTATAACCCGCCCACCCCGTAAAATTCCGGCGACATACGGGGCAGGCGCGGTTTGGGCCGTCTAGCAGGCCCCGTATTCGGGCCGCCCCGTTTCGGCGGAATACGGGGCCCAGGAAATCGGCCCCGTCGCCCCGTACATATAGTGGGCGCGAGGTGCGAGTGAGGGGTTAACCCCTCACTCGCAACCCTAGCTCCGCCGCGCGCCGCCGCCTCCTCCTCCTGCTCCGGCGAGCAATTAGCCGCTCCCCGCCACGCATTCCACCCCAAAAGCTAGGATGGACTCCCGCCGCCGCGAGTAGGTCCTCGCCGGCGAGCGGATCGAAGCGATCCCGCTCGCCGGACACCGTAGAGGAAGCGTGGCGGCCGAAGTGCAAACTCTCGGCCGCCGGCAGCCGTCGCGCGGCCTGCAAGTACGCCGGCGCGCTCGTACGTGCCGGACCCGCTCCGCGAGTTCGCCGCGGGTGGGCGGTGGTACAAGCGGGACCCGCCGCTCAAGCCGATGAGCGGCGAGGCGTTCGAGAAATGGCGCGCGCGGTGGCTGCGCGACCGCGCGGCGTTGGCGGAATGGAGGGCGACCATCGGCAGCAGCAGCGGCGGCGGAGGAAGCGGAGGCGGCGAGGAGGAAGCGGCGGCGGCGGAAGAGGAGGGAGAGGAGGCGGCCTACCGCCGTGCGGTCGCCTTGTCCGAGGCGGATGCCGCCGAGAAGCGGCGGCGGAGGCCAGAGGAGGAGGCGGCGGCCATCGCCGCCGTCCGGGAGTTCGAGGCGCGGCAGGCGCGGGAGGCCCGGGAGGCGCGGGAGGAGGCGGCGAGGATCGCCTTCATCCCCTACGTCATCCTGGACGAGTAGAGGTAGGTTAAGTAGCATGATCCGTAGTACGATCCGTAGTATATGATCAAAATGTGTGTATGCTCCCTACTATGATCAATGAAGATGAACTTCCCGGGGTTTTAATTTTTGAAAATACGGGGCGAAATACGGGGTCTGCTAGACGGCATGGCTCGAAATGGAGCAGTTTTTCGATACGGGGCGAAATTAGAGCCTTATACGGGGCAGCGAAATACGGGGCCTGTTAGACATGCTCTGACCAAGAAATGGTGGTGAAACGGATTACAGATGGCAAATTCTCACCAGAGATTATTTTTGATGAATTCTCGTCATTGAGCATCTGAGATTTGTGCCAGATTGTAATCTCCCTAGTTAATTTGGAATCAACCAGGTTTTTTTTTTTGAACAAGTACGGCCCCGAAAGGCCAGGAAGCATCCATTAACAGCGGTGGGTACATGAATTACAACAATGCCCTTTTGCATCTCTAGCCCTAGAAAACCTGATCAGTTTGTTTTACAAGAGGGCACCGGAATTACCAGTTACCAAAAAAAATGCTCAAATTTTGGTGTTTTAACACCCGAGTTAATTCAAACAAATTGTGAATTCAAAATTATTCGTTGCTAGATAAAATAAAATTGCTACCTATGTTAACAGTGCAAAAGTTAATTGGGACCTGAGCAGACTTGGAACCCACGACCCCACTGGCAGGACCAGAGCTCCTTGCCAATGGAGCAAACGTAGCTATACGTTAATACAAAGCATATCTATTTAACCCAATCCTGAATTTTAAATTCAAATTCACCTAATTTCTTTTGAACGGCAGCACCATTTCTTGGAGGGAGGGAGAATTCTGGTTTTTGGTCGGTACCCGGAAATCTCGGTCGAGAGAGAAAAACCTGGACTCAACAAGCTAAAAAATAAATAGTGATCTAGCCTTCAACAAATACTCCAGGCGGTAGGCAGATACATGTTTATAGGAGTTTTGCTAAGTCTCCGTCAACTAACCGAGAATAAATTCCAAAATTGCAACTCTAGCTGAAAAGGGCAATTTGTAAAGTACACCCTCTCCCTTCCATAATTCTAGCTGTGGTTTTAGTTCAAATTTAAACTAAAGCCACGGCAAGAATCATGGAATGGAGGGAGCACAATATTTCACATGAAGTAAATTTTACCACCCACCATTGCGTTTGGATCATATCAAGAGAAGTCACTCACGTGATCAATTCCGTCACGTTTTGCGAAGGTGATGCCACGCTTGGCACTAGAAATAGTTTGTTTCCAGCTACATTGAGCGCCTGATATTTACCACATCAACACGACACCGACCAAGAGATTGAGCGGCCTGCATGAGTAAGCGGTGCGTCACCAGCATAACCTAGGTGCCTCCACCGCATAGCAAGCAATCTTATCAGCAGAGCCGGTTTTGGCTACTCGTGAGGGGCAAAATTCAGAGGGGAAAAAGTATGTCAAACAGCAACAAAGAAAACATTTTCTACCCAGTTAACATGCTTTGTCGTATTTTATGCACAACTCGGTACAGAGATAACATGTGGCGAACTGAGGAACGACAGGTTCATGGTCATGTGTGGTGCTACGTTTGTACACGACATAGGGTAATATCATGCGCACACCAATGGCAGGGCCTGATGAAGAAAAATAAAATCTAGTTTCTAGTTCTACTTTTGGCTCATGATGATCAGTACCAAGTGGGAGCATGGCGTTGTATGTGAAGGATACAAACCTTCTGGTCACTGTGTTTTCTCAAATGCAGAATGACTGGTGTAACTGTTCATCAAAATGGTATTTGAGGAATGATACAAAATTAGCTGACATGAACTATCAAGTGTGCAGAGTCAGGAGGAAGTGTTCGACAGCTCCAAGAGAACAGACAACTAAGGTCAATCTGAGAGATGAATAGTCATAAGCGGGCTACAGAAACACGGCTAAACCACATTCCTTAGGTTCAAACTGTGTACCACAACAACTTCTTAAAATACCACTAGAGAGAATATCGACTCATTGATTTACAAACATATGACTACAGTAGAAACACAGTAGAGAAACATCACATCACCTCTTTAACGAATTAGGCATCATGTCAGATGTGACATCACAATCATCTCAGTTGATGTTCAACAGTTCGTCTTGATCATCTCCACCACCACTCATAATTCCTATGAGAAGAACGATTAAGGATTGACATGTAGTACAAGATTAAAATGATTAATCAAGACACTTTGCGTACCATCTACCTTATAACAAATGTTGTGATATTCAGTAATTTATCTGGCCAGGATTTTTTTTAGAATTGTTGATACAAGCACGTTCATTAATAGAGCATACATTTATGTTTATGTTTTGTGTCCATGATATATCAAAGAAAACCAGAAGGTATGTATTTTTCCCACTCTCTAGTTCAAATAATGCTCACCACAGAATTAAGGCGCCATCCAGACATTAGAACCTAGTATCTTAAGTTGAAAGAGAAAAGAGTTCAGCATTGACTCATTGATTGGTTGTCATTATAATATGCAACACAAACGAAAGGCACTCTATTGGTCAATTTGGTTGCCTAATTTACCAACACTGATGTCTCAGATAGATTATCCATGACAACAGGGAAAGATAGCTATAAACCGGTGACAGGATGCAAATATATTGTTCCTCAAGTATATGTTTACAGGTAACAGAATGACCTTTTAAGAGTGTTGTGTTGACTACATTTACAAGCACACATTCTTGCAATAAACAGAATCCTGACTGTTCACATCCAAAGTTCATGAAAACGTGTCATCCACAATGAACTAGTGTTCTTATAGATGATACATCTACAAGGAAGATACCACTTTGAAGATTAAAATGAACTGTGCGACATCGGAAATAATGGTGGTACCTGGAGCATAGAAACTAGCATAAGGAAAAATGTGACTGCAGATCCTTTTCGCTGACACCTCCTCGATCTTCAGGGACTTGAGATGGATCATGTAGAAGCTAGGATACACATCAACGAAGATCACATCAGCATCTTCAGCATAACCAATTGGGTCCACTCCAAATCCTCCAACCACACACGCCGCCACGACTTCTGGCGCAAGAAGCTTCTCCATGTCAATGACCCTGATACGTGTCCATGTTGCCACACCATCAATGCCAGCAACCTTTGACCACAAATGGAGACAGAATCCATCAACTCCGGCGAAACCAAGAAGTCCATCCTCTGCTGGCATGATGATAATCTGATCGTAGTCCCGTGGCACCTCCTCGACGAAATCCAAACTATTCTTATCCAAATCAAACTCGATGATGCTAGTGTTTTCCAGCAGCCAGTAGGGCTTGTTTCCAATCAGAGCCGCCGGCTTTGTATCAATTAAGCAATATGGTGCATGAATGGAAGCGATCTCACCCCAGGCACCGGTCTCGGACGAGTAGACGCAGGCAGAGGTGACGAAATCAACCTGGTGACTGAACACGAAAGCCACGAGGAACGGGCACGAATGGCAGCCGGCGTGGCCAGCCGCGGAGAGAACAGCGCCGTTGAACTCCATGCTCCCTAGACAGGCCTGTGCGGGGAGCGGCACGTAGCGCTCGTCGCCGGTCATGAGGTCCCAGACGAGGAGGGTGCCGGTGCGGTAGCTGTCCAGGAGGGCGCGGCCGTGGCGGCAGTCGTAGAGCCACCAGTCGTCGTGGCACGTAATCGTGGCGGTGGAGAGCGCGAAGCCGGTCGAGGTGGGGACGAAGAGCGGAGGACCTCGCGGGTGGAAGAAGCCGAGCACCGGAGGCGTCCTCCCGTGGAGCTCGCGGAAGCGGCGGAGGAAGCGGGCGTCGTGGACGAGGCAGCGCCAGTGCTTGGAGACGAAGGAGGCGCGGAAGAGGTAGATGGGCTCCGGCGGGAGGCGCAGCAGGATCTCCACCAGGAGGTCGTCCGGTAGGGACGGCGGATCGGCAGCGCGGCTGTCGCCGGCGAGCTCTTCCATGGGGTTTGGCGATTGGGGAAAATCGCTGCGGTCCAACCGGAGCGGCGGCCGTCACCATACATGCTTTTTGTAAATAAATCTCAAATACAGTACATTTCTTATCCTTCGGATCATGTCCAAACATCTTCTTCATCATTTTTTTACTTCTTGCATAGCTCAAACTAAAATTTGAAGTTACTTTTGACAAAGGTGATTGAGATTTCTGGAATTTTGAAATAACTAAAAATTTGCAAAATTAAAAGGGTGTGCATTCTAATGACTCAGAAATTTTTAATAAAGTAAATTATGCTGCATCCCCGAATCACAACACTAAAATGGTGCTCCTCCCATTTTTGAATGAAAGTCATGATACAACTAGGCGACCAACTATTGTAAATAAAGATTAGCCGGTAAAAGTGATACATAATGGTGAGGGGGCGGGGGGGGGGGGGGCTAAGAGGCAATCCAGACTGCCGAAAAGAAACAGAAAGACCGTTGAACCCCAATGCACCAACCCCACCAAGCTACTGCTGGAGAGGGACGCCTGTCTTGTCGCTCCGGGTCGTGGAGTGCCGATCCTGCCAATGGATGGCCAGTACCAAGGACGGTGTCAACGAGTACACGTGTAACATAGGAGACCAACGAGTCTGCTCCAGGACATAGTCAAAAGAAGGTTTAAGCCAGAATGAAGACGTGGAAGCGTTGCACCTGGATGGAACCTGAGCTTCTAGACGACATCCCAAGGAGAGTAATGGAGCAACGCGCCGCCAAGGGGTATGTGACACTCGTAGGCATCACCCCTGCTAGCATCAAAGAGACTATCTCTCCACTATCGTTTGACATCTACGATGCCTCCAATCAGAAAGGGTTAGAAGGACTCTCCTTTCACCCCAGGCGAGCCCGTTGGTGCGCATGAGGCATGGACAAGCTAGGGCTGTGAAGCCCCAACCATGTGCTCGTAAATAACAGGTCGGCAGAAATGGGCAGAGGAGGGACAACCATGACTAGCCTAGCCAACAAAGATCCCCGTAGGCATGCTGCCACCGCCGACCGCCATGGCCTCCTCATGCATCAAGCATCAAGACTCATGGAGCCATGGCCGGAACGCTCTCCGGGGCCACCGCCTCGGCGCACCACCACTGTCTGGGGCCGCCGCACCGACATCCTCCAACCTCGCCGGCGAAGCAACACTACACAACATCTGAGACTCCCAAAAAGCAACAAGGAATTCAAGGCGGTGTCTTCAAGAAGATAGCGACGAGAACACCGCCACCGCCCACTCCAAAGGAGTTTGGGTTTTCACCCGAAGATACCTTGGCCTTCGAGGTGTTGGAGAGGCGGGTTTCACGACGATGCCTTCAGGAAGGTATAGCGATGCACCAAGACACCGTCATCGTCGGCACCAGCCCAATGCCGGTGCGAGGCCTTCGCTCGGAACACCGACACCCTCGTATTCGCATCCGCTCGACGTGTTTGTTAGAGCTCTTATGTTAGAGGAAAGAAAAACTTAATTCTCAACTAAAAATCTGGAGTTCATGGGTAGTTCAAGAGTGTTGAATGCGTGTCTTTTCACTAAGTGAGGTGGGGCCGAGTTGTCGGTGCCGTCATGGTGTGATCTCCAAGGCAAAAGAAAAAAAAGGCGGGGGATAATTCCGCAAGGAATGTTAAACCCTCCCAAAACATCGCTCGCTCCGTCGACCGATGCTGCTCCCGCACCGGAAACCAAGCCACCGTCTTCTCCGGCAACCGCCTTCGAATCCGCCCCGAACCCCGCCGCCTCCCCACCGACGCAGCCCGCCGGCGGAGGCTCCACCACCACCCTGCCACCGCCGCGTCCCTCCCCTGAACCCGGCAGCCTACGCGGGCCTCCTCCGGACCGCGTCGAGGGCCCGGTCGCTGCAGCTGGGCAGGCTGACCCACTCTCACATGCTCCGCGCCGGCTACCACCCCGGCCTCTTCCTGCGCAACAACCTGCTCGCGGTCTACTGCCGCTGCGGTGACATGCGGGGCGCCCGCCTCCTGTTCGACGGAATGACGCGCCGGGACGCCGTGTCCTGGAACACACTCATCGCGGGCTACTCCAGCCTGGGCGGCGGAACCAGCTCCACACGCCTGGCGCTCGCCGCGTTCCGGGAGGCACGGGGCAGCGGCATCCAGGCAGACCGGTTCACCTACGCGGCGGTGCTGGCGGCGTGCGGCGGGGCCGGGGACGGGCGGAGCGGCCGGGCGGCGCACGGGCTGGCCGTGGCGAGCGGGCTCGCGCGGGACGCGTTCCTCACCAACTCCCTCATCGACATGTACGCCAAGTGCGGGATGATCGACGAGGTGAGGCTGGTGTTCGACCGGGCCGAGGAGCGGGACGAGGCGTCCTGGAACCTGCTGCTGTCCGCGTACGTGCGGATGGGGTGGCCGGAGGTGGCCGTGCACGTGCTCGTCTGGATGCACCGGTCCGGGGTGAAGCTCGATAGCTTTGCTCTGGGCGGGATCCTCAAGGCCTGCTCGGAGCTCGAGGGGTCCGAGGATCTCCGCAGGATGCTGCACGGCTGCGTGGTGAAGGTCGGTTTGGACTTGGACATGTTCGTCGGGAGTGCCATGGTGGACATGTACGCCAAGAACGGCGGCCTGGAGGAGGCGATCAAGGTGTTTGACTGCATGCCGAATCAGAATGTGGTGGTCTACGGTGCCATGATCGCTGGGTTTGCTCGGTTAGGTAATGACCCATGCCCTGAGGTCAGAATCGAAGCAGTCAGGCTTTTCTCGAACTTGCTTCGAATGAGGATAAAACCGTCCAAGTTTACGTTCAAGAGCGTGCTCGAAGTCTGCAATCTGACAGATGCTGTGCGCTGTGGGAGGCAGATACATGCCCATGTTATATTCAGTGGGTTTCAGGACGATGAGTTCATAGCAAATGCGCTGATCAACCTCTACTCTAAAGCACGATCAGTAAATGACAGTTTTAGATGCTTCCATATGACACCCAAGCAAGATGTCGTCACATGGACATCCATGATTACAGCTTTTGCACATGATGAAAATTTTGAGAAGGCACTAGACTTCTTTATAGAGTTTCTTTCTATTGGAAAAGAGCCAGACCAATTCGCTTTATCTAGTGCGATGAATGCCTGTGCTGCTCTTAGTCTGCCAGCAACCTGTAAGCAGTTGCACTGTTATACGGTCAAATCGGGACTCGATCAGTTCACTGTTTGTGGCAATTCTCAGATTGCTATGTATAGGAATATAGGTGATGTTAAGGCTTCAAAGAAGACATTTGACCAGATTACCATTCTGGATACTTACTCATGGTCTACCATGGTTTTGACCTATGCCGTCCATGGCCATGAAAATGAGGCTCTAGAGCTCCTCCAGAAGATGAAGGAATGTGGCGTCATAATAGATAATACTGCTTTTCTTGCCGCTCTTATTGCTTGCAGCCACCAGGGTCTGGTGGATGAAGGTTTCAGGTACATACTCATGACTCACCTGTCTGTTTTGTTATTTCCCAAAAGTTTGGTCTTCCTGCTACGTTTTATAGGGATCCTCGTGTACTATACTATACTAGTAGCAATGTACGAATCAGTTTACAGTAAATGCTCAATAGTCAAGTCATCCTACACAGGAACTATATGCACTAGCGAGGGAGAGTTGACAGTCTGGGGAATTGTAGTACTGCCTACATTATTAATTCTAGCTCCAAAATAGAAGTTCCAATTAACCCCTAGACATTCTTGCTCTCGCTTATTAAGCTTAAAAGGCATGTTGCATTAGCTAATACAGTTCACTTTTGCCAAACATAGGGCTTACCCATATTATGATGTCATACTTACCCTCCGGATAGGAAATCGTGCATTCTGGCTTTCATTCAGTTTCTCATGTGTACTATAATCATAACTTTTCGAATTGCCCATTTCCAGGGACTGGTAAGATCACCGGACTTGAAGTAACACCGCCAATGCCGGTCCCAAGCCCGGATGCAAAAGGTGGAGGGTTCAAGTCTGACATACCTTTCCTGGACAAAAAAATGTGTATGTTCAGAACTAAAGCTAATTGAAGAATATGCTATAAATGGAACACTAGAAGTAGGGTACTCTCCTCCATTTCTAACACTTCTATCGAACTTCTAAAAAATGTTCAGAATTTCACCAGATATTCGTCTTTTGTAATGCAGGCATTACGAGAGCATGATATCAGATTTTGGTTGTTCCCCATCTGCGAAGCACAAAGCTTGCATAGTAGACCTCCTTGGCCATGTCGCCAAGATGGCTGAGGCTGAAGATTTCATAATGGGGTCTGGATCAGAAAATGACCCAATACTCTGGCGTGCACTGTTGCGTGCTTGCAGAATCCATGGGGATAAAGAGAGAGGTATAAGAACTGGAGAGAAATTAATGGATCTCGAGCCCTTTGCTGCTACCTCATATGTGGTGCTGTACAACCTCTACATGGATGCTGGCAAAGTCTCATTAGCTATGAGGACAAGAGGCCTAATGAGAGAGCGAGGCGTGAGCAAGGAAACAGGGATTAGTTGGGCAGAGTCCGGAGGGTCCATCCACCATTTTGCTGATGGAGATAGCTCCTGCCAACAACAGAACAATGCAGTTCAGGCCAGATTGGAAGACTTGCTGGTCAGGGTGAAACAGAGGACCGAGTGTGGCGGAACGGATGTTTGGGAATTAGGATTCCAGAGCAGAAAGGCTGGCGAGAGCTCGCTCGGCAGACATGGTGAACTACTGGCGGTGGCTTTTGGGCTGTCCACTTTGCCGCCTGCTGCTCCTGTAACGGTTATGAAGAACCAGAGGATATCCCTGGAAAGCCATGAAACCCTGAAGTTGCTATCAGGGCAGGAAAATAGGGGAATAATTGTCAGAGACCCGACTCATTTTCATCGTTTTGATCAAGGTTCATGCTCTTGCAGAGACTACTGGTAGTCAAAAGTGATTTATAACCTTTGGGACTACAGGCCTTAGAAGGGTCAGTGGAGCAGTTTGACCGTTTTTGTAGGTGAGATCAAAACTGGTGTCTCACAGATAACACAACTCTACATGCAAGTAAACCAAGCCAGGGTATCATCAAGGAAACCCTGACAGGCTATTGTGCTTGACTATGCCAAACTCCAGCTGTGCATCACTTTGCGATCAAGAGCTGCACCCCTTGTAGTGCAAGCTGAAGATGTGAAGGCAGTGCTACTTCCCTGTATGTCAGCAAGAAGTGTAGCTTAATCGCCTATACTTGGGACATTTTGTTGAGCCAAATGTGCTGGGCTAAAGAGCTAGCAGCTGCGCCAGGGCTGATTCTTAAAGATCATCTGCAGCAGAACGTACACTGTAGTCACGCTGCCGTAGAAGCTGCGGTTAGAAGTGTTCGCGTTGAGAATGTCCTGAAGGGGGGACATGTTAACATTGAGAAGCTCCTGATGGGTAGACAAACTGATCGCAATGATGCGCGGCATTCTAACTATGATGAAAGAATTCGCTGGGAATATTTTTTTTGCACAAGCTGACATAGTTTAGCAGGTATAGTTACCACATGGTACATTTATGCAAGCACCTAATTTCTTTTACATACTTTTTGTATACATACTTTTTGTAGCTGGGGAAATGTATGTAGCCAGGACTGAAATATTTACATATCATTGTGCCCTGTCACAGAAGCCATGTTCGGTTAACAGAAATCTTGGGGTGCATCCATGGCTGAGACCCAAAACAGGAGTTTTTACCAAGTGCAAAACACGTCACATTCTCTTCAGACTTGAGAAACAAAATCCAGAGAGATCCACACATCATCTTTACGTTTGTGTTTTCTCAAAAAAAAAAAAAATCTTTACATTTGTGTGCATGCAAGCAGTTAAAGAATCAAAAGAAGAAGAACCTTTTTAGGACAAAACTGCTCTGCCTATCGAGTTAGTAGGAAGGGGTTTCATGATTCTGCTAACGACCGTTAGAGGCATTTATTTACTTCCTTTTGCGGTAGTCGATACTGGTTTCTTGGTCTGATCTTTGGTGTCAGTTCCATTCTTCCTTTTGCGGGTAGAGGACACTGGTTTCTTGAACTGATCTTTTGTGAGAGTCCCATTCTTCATTAGGGTCGTGATGTGGTCTCCAGTGAGAGTTCATGCTCATTGCTCAAGGAGGGCATGGGCTAGCACATGAAGCTCCTTACTGCGTGTAGTGAGAGTGAAAGAAATAAAAAATTGTCTTCACTTAGTTGAACTGCTAAAAAGTCTATTTTCTCCATTGTGTCATGTGTTTTTCCTTATCAACATGATTTTTATTAGAGTTAATTAATTCTCATTAATTGCTAGAGATAACAATAAAAGATTAGTTAAAAGGCGTCTAAGATTAGTGTCTTCTGCAACCCTTTTGCTAATTCCCGGTTAGCCGAGAAATAACATAGATCCCGATCGATTTGTTTGGTTTTTTAATCGATGGGTTGGCTAGCTGTTTTGTGATTTCGTAATTTTTTATCCTGACGGGCCTGCAGATTTTGTGCTTTTTTTACATTTAACGGGCCGCTCAACTGGAGTTCAGAGTCCATGTTGTAGTATATTTTCTTTCTACCCTAAAAAAATTATATTTTCTTTCTTTTTGTTTGTGAATTTTTTATTTAAATTATTTACTTGATGCTTATTTTCTGAAACTTATCTTGGTTCTTGGTTACTTTTTGTGCCGTTCGATTGCATGATAATAGTTACGCTGATTTTTAATGAGAAGAATCACATTTGTTGTTGTTTTAGTATACCGGGCGATGTCTTCTAGTGGATGGTAGCGGTTTTGCATCGAACGACTTTAGAAGTAGTTGGTGGTGGACTTTTTCATACGTAATTGTACATATATGTGTAATTGGCTAATTGCACATACATGTGCAATTGCACCTATGAATTTTTCAATACACAATTACACATATCAGTGCAATTGCACACCTACATGCAATTAGGTATCTATGTGTAATTACGCATATACGTGTAATTGCACATCTACGTGTATTTGCATGCAATTTCGAATTCTATATATAATCTATTTTTTATTTGATTTGCCCACGTTAAACAGTACCCAGGCTTATAGTTGTTTATATTTTAGCTCTTTTCTAGACTTTGTAGCGAGTCATCAGAAAGCCCACAAAACAAAAACTGAGAGAAGCCAAGGGGACCAGGCCTTTTGGCGAGCGAGCAATGTGACTAGCTGTTTCCTCCTGGCGGCCGCGCTATGGTGACTTCGTCAATCTCAAGACCCGCCGGATCAGTTCTTCAACGCAGTCTCTTGGAGGTGCTCATAGGGGTAGGGTGTGCGTGCGTTCATAGGGGTGAGTGTGTGCGCGTATGTATGAGCGTCTTTGATTGTACTGTGTTTCGCAAAAAAAAAAAAAAAAAACCTTCCAGTCCCCTTAAGTATCCTGGAAGGAAAAGAGTGTGTAAGAAACTTGCCGTCTCGTAATTTCGCACCATTGCAGCACCTCTACCAGATATGATGAACTACGTCACTGTTGTGCCATACGAAAATGTTGCGGCGGAATAGATCCTGCATATTTATATTATAAAGAATATTCGTTGGATATTCAATCGTCTTTCTCCATGGTACGCAGATCCTAGGCACTGACCTGGAGCTGCCCGGCCCTTGGCTCGTCACCACCCATGGCGGGCACCACGACTACACCTGTTGTTGTCCCCGTCCATGTCCGGCCGCCGCCACTTGCCCCTTATGTGTTGCTGCTCTGCTACCATCATCGAGTTGTTGCCCACCGCCGCGGCCCAACCTGAGCTCGCCCGGGCGCCACCCAACACCGACAGTAATGCGGGTCCAAATTCCACTCTAACACTGTTGGAGGGAAGTAGGGAAGGAGAGTTTAAGACTCCTCCACCGTCACGCGAAGAGGAGAACGAAGTACCTGTTAGGGTAATAGACTTGTTGTATTACCAGGGGGCCAAAGGCTACAATATATAGTACAGGTACATGTGCAAATATGCAGAAAGCCCCCTAACATATGGGGAAACTACAATATACAAATATATACATCTAACACCCCCCTCAAACTCATGGTGGATCCACAACACTGAGTTTGGAGAGTAAGAAGTCATACTGCGCTCGGGTTTGTGTCTTTGTAAAGAAATCCGCCAACTGCAAGTCTGAAGGCACATAATGAAGCGCAACAACCTGAGCCTGCACCTGAGCACGTGTATAAAAAGCATCAACACCAATATGCTTGGTAAGCTCATGCTTGATCGGATCACATGCAATACTGATAGCACCTGTACTGTCAGAAAAAAGTGGAGTGGGTGTCGTAACAAGACCCCAAAATCTGCAAGCAACCACAGTAACGAGGCCACCTCAGCAATCAACAAAGTCATAGCCCGCAGCTCAGCCTCAACACTCGAACGGGAAACCGCTACCTGTTTCTTCGTCTTCCAAGCAACAAGCGAACCACCAAGAAACACACAGTAAGCAGAAAGTGAACGACGATCCGTAGGATCACTCGCCCACGTAGCATCCGAGTAGCAATGGAGCTGGAGAGAGCTGGAACGAGGAAAGAAAATGCGACGGGTGATCGTGCCACGAAGATAACGAAGAACACGGAGGAGATAACTGTAGTGAACGGTGGTAGGAGCTGAGACAAACTGACTCAGAATATGAACATGATAAGAGATATCAGGACGAGTGACAGCAAGATAAACAAGACTCCCAACAAGATGGCGATAACGTGTCGGATCAGGAAGAGGATCACCATCGGTAGGGACGAAGCTTAACATTAAGCTCCATAGGAGTCTCAACAGTGCGCTCATCCCCAAGAGCAGCACGAGCAAGAAGATCCTGAATATACTTTTCCTGAGAGATAGAAAAGCCATCAGAAGTGGAGGAGACCTTAATCCCAAGAAAGTAGCGAAGAGGACCAAAATCAGTCATAAGAAACTGATCACGAAGACTGATGGCGTGTAAGACACACGTCCGTTGGGAACCCCAAGAGGAAGGTGTGATGCGTACAGCAACAAGTTTTCCCTCAGAAAGAAACCAAGGTTTATCGAACCAGTAGGAGCCAAGAAGCACGTTGAAGGTTGTTGGTGGAGGAGTGTAGTGCGGCGCAACACCAGGGATTCCGGCGCCAACGTGGAACTTGCACAACACAATCACAGAACTTTCCCCCACGTAACAGTGAGGTTGTCAATCTCACCGGCTTGCTGTAAACAAAGGATTAGATGTATAGTGTGTATGATGATGGTTGTTTGCGAAGAACAATAAAGAACAATTGCAGCAGATTGTATTTAAGATTTAAAGAATAGGACCGGGGTCCACAGTTCACTAGCGGTGTCTCTCCCATAAGATAACAAATGTTGGGTGAACAAATTACAGTTGGGCAATTGACAAATAAAGAAGGCATAACAATGCACATACATATATCATGATGAGTACTATGAGATTTAATCAGGGCATTACGACAAAGTACATAGACCGCTATCCGGCATGCATCTATGCCTAAAAAGTCCACCTTCGGGTTATCATCCGAACCCCTTCCAGGTATTAAGTTGTAAACAACGAGACAATTGCATTAAGTATGGTGCGTAATGTAATCAACACAAATATCCTTATACAAAGCATCGATGTTTTATCCCTAGTGGCAACGAGCATATCCACAACCTTAGAACTTTACGTCATCTGTCCCAGATTTAATGGAGGCATGAACCCACTATCGAGCATAAATACCCCCACTTGGAGTCACAAGTATCAACTTGGCCGAGCCTCTACTAGCAACGGAGAGCATGCAAGAACATAAATAACATATATGATAGATTGATAATCAACTTGAAATAGTATTCAATATTCATCGGATCCCAACAAACACAACATGAAGGATTACAAATAGATGATCTTGATCATGATAGGCAGCTCACAAGATCTAACATGATAGCACAATGAGGAGAAGACGACCATCTAGCTACTGCTATGGACCCATAGTCCGGGGGTGAACTACTCACACATCGATCTGGAGGCGATCATGGCGATGAAGAGACCTCCGGGAGATGATTCCCCTCTCCGGCAGGGTGCCGGAGGAGATCTCCTGAATCCCCGAGATGGGATTGGCGGCGGCGGCGTCTCTGGAAGGTTTTCCGTATCGTGGCTCTCGGTACTGGGGGTTTCGCGACGAAGACCTTAAGTAGGCGGAAGGGCAGGTCAGGGGGCCACATGAGGGCCCCACACAACAGGCCGGCGCGGCCAAGGGCCAGGCCGCGCCGCCCTAGTGTAGCATCGCCTCGTGGCCCCACTTCGTAAGTCCTCCGGTCTTCTGGAAGCTTCGTGGAAAAATAGGCCCCTGGGCGTTGATTTCGTCCAATTCCGAGAATATTTCCTTACTAGGATTTATGAAACCAAAAACAGCAGAAAATAGCAACTGGCTCTTCGGCATCTCGTCAATAGGTTAGTGCCGAAAAATGCATAATAATGACATATAATGTGTATAAAACATGTGAGTATCATCATAAAAGTAGCATGGAACATAAGAAATTATAGATACGTTTGGGACGTATCAAGCATCCCCAAGCTTAATTCCTACTCGCCCTCGAGTAGGTAAACGATAACAAAGATAATGTGTGAAGTGACATGCTATCATAATCTTGATCATACTGATGTAAAGCATATGAGATGAATGCAGCGATTCGAAGCAATGATAAAGATAATGAGTAAACAAATGAATCATATAGCAAAGACTTTTCATGAATAATACTTTCAAGACAAGCATCAATAAGACTTGCATAAGAGTTACTCATAAAGCAATAAATTCAAAGTAAAGGCATTGAAGCAACACAAAGGAAGATTAAGTTTCAGCGGTTGCTTTCAACTTCAACATATTTATCTCATGGATAATTTGTCAACACAAAGTAATATAACAAGTGCAATAAGTAAACATGTAAGAATCAATGCACACAGTTGACACAAGTGTTTGCTTCTGGGATAGAAAGAATAGGCAAACTGACTCAACAATAAAGTAGAAGATAGGCCCTTCGCGAGAGGAAGCATTGATTACTATATTTGTGCTAGAGCTTTTCATTTTGAAAACAAGAAACAATTTTGTCAACGGTAGTAATAAAGCATATGTGTTATGTATAACACATCTTATAAGTTGCAAGCCTCATGCATAGTATACTAATAGTGCTCGCACCTTGTCCTAATTAGCTTGGATTAACACTGATTATCATTGCATAGCATATGTTTCAACCAAGTGTCACAAAGGGGTACCTCTATACCGCCTGTACAAAGGTCTAAGGAGAAAGCTCGCATTGGATTTCTCGCTTTTGATTATTCTCAACTTAGACATCCATACCGGGACAACATAGACAACAGATAATGGACTCCTCTTTAATGCATAAGCATTCAACAACGATTAATATTCTCATAAGAGATTGAGGATTAATTGTCCACACTCGAAACTTCCACCATGAATCATGGCTTTAGTTAGCGGCCCAATGTTCTTCTCTAACGGTATGCATACTCAAACCATTTGATTGTGAAAACCGCTCTTACTTCGAGACAAGACGAACATGCATAGCAACTCACATGATATTCAACAAAGGTAAAAGAGTTGATGGCGTCCCCAGAAACATGGTTATCGCTCAACAAGCAACTTATTAAGAAATAAGACACATAAGTACATATTCTTCATCACGATAGTTTTTAAGCTATTTGTCCCATGAGCTATATATTGTAAAGGCAAAGAATAGAAATTTTAAAGGTAACACTCAAGTAATTTACTTTGGAATGGCGGAGAAATACCATGTGTAGGTAGGTATGGTGGACACAAATGGCATAGTTATTGGCTCAAGAATTTGGATGCACGAGAAGAATTCATCTCAATACAAGGCTAGGCTAGCAAGGTTGTTTGAAGCAAACTCAAGTATAAAAGGTGCAGAAAAGCTCACATATGAACATATTGTAACTATTATAAGACTTTACATTGTCTCCTTGTTGTTCAAACACCTTAACCGAGAAAATATCTAGACTCTAGAGATCAATCATGCAAACCAAATTTTAACAAGCTCTATGTAGTTATTCATTAATGGGTACAAGGTACATGATGCAAGAGCTTAAACAAGATCTATATGAGCACAACAATTGCCAAGTATCACATTATTCAAGACATTAAACCATTTACCACATGCGGCATTTTCCGTTTCCAACCATATAATAATGAATGAAGTAGTTCAAATTTCGCAATGAAATTAAAGATAAAGCTAAGAACACATGTGTTCATACGAAACAGCGGAGCGTGTCTCTCTCCCAAACAAAGAATGCTAGGATCCGATTTTATTCAAACAAAAACAAAAACAAAAACAAACAGACGCTCCAAGTAAAGCACATAAGATGTGATGGAATAAAAATATAGTTTCACTAGAGGAACTTGATAAGTTGTCGATGAAGAAGGGATGCCTTGGGAATCCCCAAGCTTAGACGCTTGAGTCTTCTTAAAATATGCAGGGATGAACCACGGGGGCATCCCCAAGCTTTGACTTTTCACTCTTCTTGATCATATTGTATCATCCTCCTCTCTTGACCCTTGAAAACTTCCTCCACACCAAACTCGAAACAAACTCATTAGAGGGTCAGTGCATAATTCATATATTCCGAGGTGATATAATCATTCTTAACACTTCTGGACATTGCACAAAGCTACTGAAAGTTAATGGAACAAAGAAATCCATCAAACATAGCAAAACAGGCAATGCGAAATAAAAGGCAGAATCTGTCAAAACAGAACAGTTCGTAAAGACGAATTTTAAAGTGGCACCAGACTTGCTCAGATGAAAATGCCCAAATTGAATGACAGTTGCGTACATATCTGGGGATCACGCACATAAATTGGCAGATTTTTATGATTTTTCTACAGGGACTACTGCTCAAATTCGTGACAGCAAGAAATCTGTTCCTGCGCAGCAATCCAAATCTAGTATTGGCTTTACTATCAAAGACTTTACTTGGCACAACAATGCAATAAAATAAAGATAAGGAGAGGTTGCTACAGTAGTAAACAACTTCCAAGACTCAAATATAAAATAAAGTGCATAAGTAAAATAATGGGTTGTCTCCCATAAGCGCTTTTCTTTAACGCCTTTCAGCTAGGCGCAGAAAGTGTGTATCAAGTATTATCGAGAGATGAAGCATCAACATCAATAGGTATCTTAGATGCTCCCCTATCCGTAGTGGTGCTAAGGGCTTTTTCAATTTTAGGCCTATAATAATTTTTTGGTTTAGGCACTTTAGAGACATACATAAACTTTTGCTCCTTACCCACATAAGCTTTCTCCTTAAACTTAAGAGAAGAAAAAGTTGAACCCAAGGTTCACATAGCTTCTTTAAGTTCACTAATCCTATGGGTTCGATTATCAAGAGTAGCACAAGTTTCTAAAACAACAATTCTCTCATTAATTCCACCTAGGGATTTATCAAGTTTGTCAGTGCTATTAAGTAATATTCCCAATTTAGTCTCAATACTTGGAAGATCTTTCTCTATGGCCTCCAACTTTTCATGACATCTTCAAGAGAGATTTCAATTTTAGCTTCATTAACAGGTGGCATTCCAACTAGACTCTCAATAATGCAACTAGCTTCTAAAGCAGGAGTGCCTAGGAAATTACCTCCCGCAAGAGTATCAAGAACATACCTATTCCAACTAGAGATTCCAACATAAAAGTTCCTAAGTAGTATAATAGTGGAGTGTTTCTTAATGCACCTATGATGAGCATTGCTAATTCTATACCAAGCATCTTTAAAACTTTCTCCCCCTTGTTGCTTAAAGGAACGAACTTCAACTTCCGGATTACTCATTTTTAGTAGTAGTAAATAAAGCAAACTAAATAAAATAAATGCAAGTAACTAATTTTTTGTGTTTTTGATATAGAGAACAAGACAGTAAATAAAGTAAAACTAGCAACTAATTTTTTGTGTGTTTTTAATATAGAGAGCAAATAAGACAGTAAATAAAGTAAAGCTAGCAACTAATTTTTTTGAGTTTTGATATAATGCAGCAAACAAAGCAGTAAATAAAGTAAAGCAAGACAAAAACAAAGTAAAGAGATTGGAAGTGGAGACTCCCCTTGCAGCGTGTCTTGATCTCCCCGGCAACGGCGCCAGAAAAAATGCTTGATGGCGTGTAAGACACACGTCCGTTGGGAACCCCAAGAGGAAGGTGTGATGCGTACAGCAGCAAGTTTTCCCTCAGAAAAAAACCAAGGTTTATCGAACCAGTAGGAGCCAAGAAGCACGTTGAAGGTTGTTGGTGGAGGAGTGTAGTGCGGCGCAACACCAGGGATTCCGGCGCCAACGTGGAACCTGCACAACACAATCACAGAACTTTGCCCCAACGTAACAGTGAGGTTGTCAATCTCACCGGCTTGCTCGTAAACAAAGGATTAGATGTATAGTGTGGATGATGATGGTTGTTTGCGAAGAACAATAAAGAACAATTGCAGCAGATTGTATTTCGGATGTAAAGAATAGGACCGGGGTCCACAGTTCACTAGCGGTGTCTCTCCCATAAGATAGCGAGATGTTGGGTGAACAAATTACAGTTGGGCAATTGACAAATAAAGAAGGCATAACAATGCACATACATATATCATGATGAGTACTATGAGATTTAATCGGGGCATTACGACAAAGTACATAGACCTCTATCCAGCATGCATCTATGCCTAAAAAGTCCACCTTCAGGTTATCATCCGAACCCCTTCCAATATTAAGTTGTAAACAACAGACAATTGCATTAAGTATGGTGCGTAATGTAATCAACACAAATATCCTTATACAAAGCATCGATGTTTTATCCCTAGTGGCAACAGCACATCCACAACCTTAGAACTTTCGGTCACTGTCCCAGATTTAATGGAGGCATGAACCCACTATCGAGCATAAATACCCCCTCTTGGAGTCACAAGTATCAACTTGGCCGAGCCTCTACTAGCAACGGAGAGCATGCAAGAACATAAATAACATATATGATAGATTGATAATCAACTTGACATAGTATTCAATATTCATCGGATCCCAACAAACACAACATGAAGGATTACAAATAGATGATCTTGATCATGATAGGCAGCTCACAAGATCTAACATGATAGCACAATGAGGAGAAGACAACCATCTAGCTACTGCTATGGACCCATAGTCCAGGGGTGAACTACTCACACATCGATCCGGAGGCGTTCATGGCGATGAAGAGACCTCCGGGAGATGATTCCCCTCTCCGGCGAGGGTGCCGGAGGCGATCTCCTGAATCCCCCGAGATGGGATTGGCGGCGGCGGCGTCTCTGGAAGGTTTTCCGTATCGTGGCTCTCGGTACTGGGGGTTTCGCGACGAAGACCTTAAGTAGGCGGAAGGGCAGGTTAGGGGGCCACACGAGGGCCCCACACAACAGGCCGGCGTGGCCAAGGGCCAGGCCGCGCCGCCCTAGTGTGGCATCGCCTCGTGGCCCCACTTCGTAAGTCCTCCGGTCTTCTGGAAGCTTCGTGGAAAAATAGGCCCCTGGGCGTTGATTTCGTCCAATTCCGAGAATATTTCCTTACTAGGATTTCGAAACCAAAAACAGCAGAAAACGACAAGCGGCTCTTCGGCATCTCGTCAATAGGTTAGTGCCGGAAAATGCATAATAATGACATATAATGTGTATAAAACATGTGAGTATCATCATAAAAGTAGCATGGAACATAAGAAATTATAGATACGTTTGGGACGTATCAAAGACGAGCCTTGACAAAGGCAATATACTCAGGATCATCAGCAGTAATGATCATATCATCAACATAGAGAAGGAGAAGAGTACGTCCACGAGGAGAAGTGTGAACAAATAGCGCTGGGACACAGACCAGCGTCGAACATAAGCGACAACAAGAAGAGTACGCACAGTGGTCATATGAGCCACATGGGCAAAAGTCTCATCATAGTCACGGCCGTGCTCCTGCTGAAAATCACGAGCCACAAGACGCGCTTTATAGCGCTCGAGAGATCCATCAGAGCGGGTTTTAATTTTATAGACCCACTTACACGTGATAGGACGAACACCAGGAGGGGGAGAAACAAGATCCCCGAAGACCACGACGGACTAATGACGATAAACGGGAGCCACAAAGGTGACCCAGACGATGATGCCACTGCTGAAAAGAGCCAGTGACGGAAGCAGCAACCGCAGGAGAACTGACAGATGAAGTGTCAGCGGATGGAACGCGAAGCCAGTCTAACTCCCATAGCCCCGGAGACTCAAGGCTGCAAGGGCCAACTCCAACCAGGGCCTGTGTACGGCGGTCCTGAACAACACAAGAATCAGCGTCAAGAATGACGCGACAACCGAGATCGATGAGCCGACTAGCGAGAAAAAGATTCATATTAAGACTAGGAACATGAGAAACGTCGGGAACAGAGAAAGAGGGAGTAGAGAGGGTGCCTCGACTGGAAACAGGAAGAGAGGTACCATCAGCCGTGATAACACGGACATGAGAAATAAGAGAGCGAAGAGCAGAAAGAATAGAAGACGCAGAAGTCATATGAAAAGAAGCTCCAGAATCCAGATACCACGGGGATGACGTACCTGATTGTGTAGAAGATGGTGGTCGCGCGGTGCCAGAAGAGCTAGGCACAGAACCAGCAGTACCAGACGAGGAAGAGCCTGTAGCAGCGAGCAGACCACGAAGACCACAGATAATATCCTGATCAGAGAGTGCAACTGTAGAAGATCTTGAAGAACCAGACTGATTATGATCATGGTACTGCTGACATAAACTGGGATCCCTCCTCCAGCAACTAGAGACATCGTGGCTAGGCTTGCCACAGTAGGAGCAGGGAGGACGAGGAGGTGCTGTCATACCACGAGGCTGCTGAGGCTGACTCTGGCCCTGGACCTGAGGAGTAGAGAGTATCGGCGGTACTGGAGACCGCAACGAAGCCGACGGCACATGAGGACCACGAGCATCAAGTACAGAGGGAACCTCAAGAAGACCAGCACCACGAAGATGAGTCTCCTCAACACGAAGCTCAGACAGTACCTTAGAGAGCGGAACACGACCACGAGCAAGCAGCTGGGCACGATGAGGCTCAAACTCCTTGCCGAGCCGCGACAAGAACTCAAATACGCGCTGAAACCCCATATCCGCGCGCACAGTCAGACAGCAGGGACAGGTGGCACACATAGTTGTACAAAGAGAATCAAGCTGATGCCAGATAGCAGCACTCTGAGTATAGAACTCATCAATAGTGGAATCACCCTGCTAAAGAGCATGCTCCTGGCGAACCACGAACAGGTAAAGAGGCATCCCTAGATGGCTGGTAGCGCTGACGAAGAAAAGCCCACTGAGCAGCAACAGTGGGAAGACCCATGAACTTAGCAGCATACTGAGGCAGAACACTGGAAGTGAGAACAGCAGCAACACGAGCATCCTCATCTATCCACTGAGTGTAGTCAGTCAGATCCAGCCGGTACGTCGCAACAGTGGTAGAATACTTCTGGACCTTCCGGTCATACTCAGCCAGAGCAGTATCATCAACACTCTTGGCTGCATCCTTGACCTCCTGAGTAGTATCGGGGGCAAGGGCAACGGGCGCCGGTGGAATAGGCGCGTAAGAGCAGTGGGGCGCGGCGGACAGGGGACCTCGCCAGAAAGCACACCCCAAAGACGAAGACCGTGCATGTGGACGCGCTTAAAGGCAGCGAAATCAGGGTAATTCGCGCCATCAAAAATCACCGGGCAGGGAGGAATCGCAAGATAGCCCGACGAGGAAGACATAACTCTTTTTTTCTAGACGGGATCTAGATCGGGTCAACTCCCGATCGAATCACGCACGCAGACGGGGACGGGGGCGGAGCGGCCGGATGTGGGCGGAGCGGGCTGGCGAGCGGATGGGGGCGGAGCAGCCGGACGTGGGCCGGACTTGGGCGGAGACGGCGGCCGGACGGCGGCCGGACGCGGCGGCCGGTGGTGGGCGGGGACGGCGGCCGGTGGTGGGCAAGGGGCGGAGCGGCCGGGGCGGGCGGACGGGGGCGGCGGCCGGACGGAGACGGGTGGCGGCGGCCGAGGAGGGCGGCGGCCGGAGACAGGAGGCGGCCGAGCGGGACGGCCGGAGCTCGCAGGCGACGAGGGAGAAGAGGCGGCGGCGGCCGGGCACGGCGGCAGAAGGCCGGGGTGGGCGGCGGCGGCGGCTGCGAGGAGAGGAGCTACCTATTGCTCTGATACCATGTTAGGTTAATAGACTTGTTGTATTACCAGGGGTCAAAGGCCACAATATATAGTACATGTACAGGTGCAAATATGCAGAAAACCCCCTAACATATGGGGAAACTACAATATGCAAGTATATACATCTAACAGTACCGACGAGGTCCGAGGCACCCCTTGAGCAAAAATAGTGTGATGAAGAAGATGGAGCATTGGGCCAGGCAGCCTTGAAGAAAGGCTCCTCGTGCCCATGCGAGCTAACACAACTAGGGAATACCCTACCGGTGTCGGACCAAAATGGGCTACGGCAGGCACACCAACACGCACCGGAGGTAACGGTTTATCACCAGCGCACCAGCCTGATACGTCAGCGGTAGGTAAGTTATGAGCAACGCACCAGCCTTGTGCCCTGGCGGAAGCACGTACCACTTGCGCTCTAGGGAGGTACACTGACGGTAATACCTACAGGCAGTGGTGCAGGGTGGTGCGCCAGCGGTATGTATACTTGTGTGCCATCGGTTTGCTTTTTTTCAAACTTTTATGCGTATTTATATAGGTCCAACACACATATTATATTATACCAATACACATGCAGTATAAAAATACATACATTCAAACACGAATTTACGATATCAATACACAAATAATATACAAATAGAAAAGTGGCCAAATATTTGGTTCATAGATTATACTGCAGGAAATTAAGCAAAGAGCACAGCTAAGAGGTGAAACATACTTCTGTCTAGAGCGATGAATATTGAAGCACATTCGCTGGGGCGTTTTGCTTCTTCCCTATCTGCTGGGCGTCATGTTTGGTCCGATGCTCCACCACCTGGGTTGAATATGGTTGTAAACAATGCTACTATTTGAATTTTGAATAAAGGCTGGAATCTTGTGATGTACTATGCGCCTACAAAAACAAAATGATACCCGCAAAAAGAAATGATGGCTTGTACTCACCTGGCTGAAAAAGCGTTCAGAATTTTCTCGAAAATAATGGGCTAGCAGTTAATTTGGAAGCACCTATTGATCCCTTTATACAGGTTTTGCACCTGGGGATATGTATGTAGCTAAGTGGCATCTACACATCCTTCTGCTCGTTCTCAGAAACCCTGTTCAATTCTGATAGAAATATCATGTTTGAGATCCATAGCAGGGGTTTTGCTGATTCAAAACACGATATGCGAAATTTGCAGTAAATGCCATATGCTCTTCAGATTTGAGAAACAAAAATCAGAGTATTCTAGAAGATGAAAATAGTCATGACAAATGCAGAGCGTACATCTTTACATTTGTGCGTATGCAACTAATGAAACAAAATAAGAAAAAGCTTGCTGGGACCACCCTGTTTTGTCTCTCAGTCGTCAGTGTGAAGAAGGTGCCTCCTGATTGTGCTGACAATTTATAGTGGGGTTTTTTAGGTTCTCTCTACTCGCAATAGATTATCTCTGATCTTTTAGTATTTTGGATACAAGTTCAGGTTTTGATGATTTTTTGCCTGAACAAGAAGATGATCTATGAAGAACAGAAAGAGGGATAGGTGAGGATGCTAGGAAGCCGTTCGCCTTGATCCAATGCAGGATGGTTCGCACCATGTCCGCCTGGTCTTTAAGTAACCCTTCGCCGCTTGGTGATCCATTCGTCACCGGCCACCCGCTTATTGGCCCTGCATCTTCTCTTCGGCCTTGGGGCTGGGTCTTCATTGGCGGCAGGAGCAGTGGTGGGAACTAGGCTGCAAACAGGTCTCGTGGTCTGATCTCTGGCGACAGTCTCATTCTTCAGCAGGGTCGTGATCTGGTCTCCAGTGAGAGTTTCATCCTTCAAAAGTGCGTTGGCTAGCGCATGAAGCTCCCACGTGTGTGATGTGAGAATCGTTTTTGCGTTGGTGTAAGCCTTGTTCAGTAATGCTTTCACCTCACCATCAACCAGGGTTGACGTTTGCCAGCTCATGGTCTTCGCATTCCAACCGCCCTCCTTGTCGTAGGAAACAGGGCCGACCACCTTGCTCATACCATGCCTGGCGACCATGTCTGTCGCCAGCTGGGTCGCCGTGCTTAGATCAGATAAAGCAGCAGTGCTCACCTCGCTCTCTCCAAATATAAGCTCCTCGGCCACCCGGCCTCCCATGAGGAAATCCAATTCTGCCAGCATCTTCCTCCTTGAGTATTTGTACTCATATTCTTCGTCTGCCAGTTGTGTCACCATGCCAAGAATATACCCCCTGGGAACAATGGTAGCCTTGTGGATAGGACCGGTACCATCCGTGTGGATAGAAACAATGGCATGCCCTCCCTCATGGTACGCAATCATCTTTTTGCAGCTATCAGGCATCCCAACTGATTTGCGCTCGCTGCCCATGATGAGTGTGTCTGTGGCATACTCGAGGTGATCCATCGCAACAGCTTCTGCTCCATCCTTAGCAGCCTTGAGAGCGGCATAGTTCACCAGGTTTGCGAGGTCTGCACCTGAGAAGCCACGAGTCCCCTTTGCAGTGGTCTTAAGATCCACATCATTGGCTTTCAAGACCTGCGAAGGAAAAATTCATGTAGAAAGAGTTAAAGTTTTCTCAACTGAGGCTGCGAAGACAACTAGGATTTTTGGATGGAGTACAAACCTTCGACATATGAGCCTCAAGGATCTGCCGACGGCCCTCAACATCTGGGTAAGGAATCTTAACGTGACGGTCAAAACGCCCAGACCTAACAAGGGCTTGATCTAGAGAATCGAGGGAGTTGGTCGTGGCAACCACCATGACCCCATCGTTCTGCTTGAAGCCATCTAGCTCGGTGAGCAGCTGGTTCAGGGTGTGCCTCTGCCCTGTTTGCTTATTTATGTCTCTGCTCCCAGCAATGACATCAATTCCATCGATGAATATTATGCAGGGAGATCGTTTCCTTGCTGCACTGAAGAGCTCTCTCACTCTTTTAGCCCCAGCACCAACGTACTCACCCTCAAATTCGCTGCCGCTGCAGGCGAAGAATGGGACGCCAACTTCCCTGGCCAGAGCCCTTGCCAACATTGTTTTCCCGTTGCCAGGTGCGCCGACTATCAGAACACCTCTCGGGAGCTTGCAGCCGAGGCGTGTGAAACGTTTAGGCACTACAGGAATGGAGCTATATGCCGAGGGCCGGGAACCCTCGGCGTAGCATGCTTTGGCCCTCGGCGTAGGCTATGCCGAGGGCCGCCCTCGGCATAGCTCCTCGGCATGTAAGTCCCTCGGCAAAGGCACTATCGCCGTCGGCGTATCCCGGCCCTCGGCGTAGCACGCTACGCCGACGGCAAAACCCTCGGCATAGACTTTTAAAAAATTCAAATTTTCCGTTTCCAAAAAATTTCAAAAAAAAATATTCGAAAAAAAAATATTTTTTTCTATATGCCGACGGCAAAACCCTAGGCATAGACATTTAAAAATTTAAAAATTTTAATTTCTTTTACACAATTTTTTTCTTTTTTTTTCTTGTTTATCTTTCACCCAATACACTTTTAATTCTAACTACACTTAATCTTATGTCAAACTACAATCATGGTTAAACTTCCCAGTCGGTCACCCATCCTCACACTACTCTAGCCTCAGCACGCTTAACTTCTTGGTTCCATTCGAATGAACTTCCATTATAGAATTGACACCTCTTGCTGATAATAATAGCATATCAACCCTATTAACCCTTGAACCGTGATGCACACTTCTTTATTTTTGAATCCCAAACAATTACTTAAGTAGACAACAATGAATATTTATAAGTAATAATAATATTGAATTCAAATAAAAATAAAATAATTTTATTTTTTGGTCTTTTTTTCTATTTAATATTGAATAATTAATATCTTTAAATCGGAAAATCAAAATTCCACAAATAATATGTCTAAATCGATCAGAAAAATGAGAGGAATCTAAATATAATATACATATCATCATTTGAACCTAAAAATTAGAGGAATCCAAATATGACGCCCAATTTGCCATGTGGCCAAAACAACCCCCTCGCGAGATGCGAAATGGCCGTATCGGGCGGGCTGGTGCACCGTTCGCCAACACGCTAAACGGACAAAAATTAGCACATAAAGTGATGTGTTATAGACATAAAAACATTTTTTGCGGAATTTATTGAGTGACGGAAAGTGTACCCCTAGTTCAAATCCGGTCAGTTCCGGCGGATTCGGCGGGACACCGCAGGAAGGCTGCATGGATTCCCGGATAGCTAGCGCGCACATATGGCATGTGATATGTGGTGCGAAGGCGGTGTCCTACCACTACGCGGAGGTCTCGCGCAATACTAAAATACGCCCCATGTAGTCGCTTCACAAAATAAACCCGTTTTGGCACCCCGAAAATGAAAAAACCATCGCCCATCGGTCGGATTGGAAATCCGCTCCCGAGGCCTTGCTTCCCATCCCGGGGACCACGCACATGCCAAATATGGCCTCGTTCCGACAAACTATGCGGTGTCACGGGCCGTTTCCTACTCATTTGCCCTAAAAGGCATAGAACTCCGGACGTGATAGCCCTGTTTGTGAAGGGTTTTCCAAAATAATTGCCGTATCCTAATTCCGACTTTTGGAGTGGTTATTAGGACACATAAAATGACGCCACGCGGCTCCGCGGGATTTTCTGACTTTGTTTAAATTGTCATTTGGCCAAAACGGGCCCCCACGGAGATGCGGTATGTCCGTACCGGGCGCGCTGGTGCACCCATTTACCATCGCGCTAAACGGACAAAAATTGGCACATAAACTGATATGTCATAGACATAAAAACATTTTTTGCGGAATTTATTGAGCGACGGAAAGTGTAGCCCTAGTTCAAATCCGGTCACTTTCCAGCGGATTCGGCGGGACACCGCGAGAAGCCGCATGGATTCCCAGATAGCTAGCGCGCATATATGGCATGTGATATGTGGTGCGAAGGCGGTGTCCTACCACTACGCAGAGGTCTCGCGCAATACTAAAATGCGCCTTATGTAGTTTCTTCACAAAAAAACCCGTTTTGGCACCCCGAAAATGAAAAAACCATCGCCCATGGGTCGGATTGGAAATCCGCTCCCGGGGCCTTGCTTCCCATCCCAGGGACCACACACGTGCCAAATATGGCCTCGTTCCGACAAACTATGCGGTGTCACGGGCCGTTTCCTACTCATTTGCCCTAAAAGCCATAGAACTCCGGACGTGATAGCCCTGTTTATGAAGGGTTTTCCAAAATAATTGCCGTATCCTAATTCCGACTTTTGGAGTGGTTACTAGGACACATAAAATGACGCCATGCTGCTCCGCGGGATTTTCTGACTTTGTTTAAATTGTCATTTGGCCAAAAGGGGCCCCCACGGAGATGCGTTATGGCCGTACCGGGCGCGCTGGTGCACCCATTTACCATCGCGCTAAACGGACAAAAATTAGCACATAAACTGATATGTCATAGACCTAAAAACAATTTTTGCGGAATTTATTGAGCGAAGGAAAGTGTAGCCCTAGTTCAAATCCGGTCACTTTCCAGCGGATTCGGCGGGACACCGCAGGAAGCCGCATGGATTCCCAGATTGCTAGCGCGCACATATGGCATATGATATGGGGTGCGAAGGCGGTGTCCTACCACTACGCAGAGGTCTCGCGCAATACTAAAATACGCCCCATGTAGTTCCTTCACAAAAAAACCTGTTTTGGCACCCCGAAAATGAAAAAACCATCGCCCATGGGTCGGATTGGAAATTCGCTCCCGGGGCCTTGCTTCCCATCCCAGGGACCACGCACGTGCCAAATATGGTCTCGTTCCGACAAACTATGCGGTGTCACGGGCCGTTTCCTACTCATTGCCCTAAAAGCCATAGAAATCCGGACTTGATAGCCCTGTTCGTGAAGGGTTTTCCAAAATAATTGTCGTATCCCAATTCCATCTTTTGGAGTGGTTACTAGGACACATAAAATGATGCCATGCGGCTCCGCAAGATATTCTGACTTCGTTTAAATTGCCATCCGGCTAAAACGGGAACCCGAGAACATATAAGAAAGTGATTGAATTGTTTCTATGTTAACATGTTATTCTACATGATTCAAATATGCATGATTTTGACATAAACGGATAGAGGATGTTTTTCTGAACATTTTGATACCTCATACGCATTTTTCTGACATCCTATGAATTAGTTATGATTTTTACAAAATTAGACAAATTTGAAAAATAGCCTACGCCGAGGGTGGCCGTCGGCGTAGCCCTGCATACGCCTAGGGCCAAAGATATGCCGAGGGCTGCCCTCGGCGTAGAGATCGCTACGCCGACGGCCACGTTTCGCCGAGTGTTGAAAGGGCAGGCTGGCCTGGCCGGGCCATACGCCGACGGCCCCGACTTTTGGCCGTCGGCGTATAGCCTGGCCCTCGGCATAGCCTCCCATTCCTGTAGTGAGGGTCACGCATGTACTGGATTATGTCCTCGAACTCGGCTTTAGCTCCATCGATCCCCTTGACATCACTAAACTTTGTGGTTGAATCCTTCACCTCTTTTGTCGAACCATCAAAGGCACTCCAAAGATGGTTCCAAAGTTGGCCAACGAAGCCTGACCCGTACCAGCCTTGTTGGTTTATATGGACACCACCTCCTGCATTGAGCATGCCCCAATCAGACCAGTTTGCACACAAGAAACTTACGAATGGCAACAACAGGAGTCAGAAAATTAAGGTGTCACGGATCACATAAATATCAAATCAATTCTACCCATGTTAAGTTGTAGTTCAAGCAGCGGACAAAAAGAAACAACCATTCGTACCTGCATTTGTAGTGGTTGCATCCGCCGCAGGTGCTCTGGAAGAAGGAAATATGGCGGTCACAGCACACTCCTCCATAACAACGTCGTTTGCCTGCTGCGTCGTCGCGGCCTGTGACACAACCACACACAGATATTTAGTCGAGGGAAACAGAACACTGGTGTACTCTGACAACAAGTGAGAAACACTGGATGAGATTTGCTAATCCATAAGCTGGCCGGCACCCACTGCAAACACCAGTGCTCTACTTCTTAAGTACTATATACAACCAATGCCTCTTGGCTTCATAGCCGATGTTCATGCAATAGTAAGTCGTGTAGAATTCAATTGAAAAAATAAATTGGCGTCAGTCTGAAACTCAGATAGCTTTTTGCAGTCGATGAGCATCAGGCCATCAACTACAGAGAATTAAGTAATAAAATGCACCGTGCTCCTTTCATAGTCGAGCAGGCCCATTAGACCCAAGATTTGATGAATAAAGCTAAGATGAATAGGAAGACCTTGGAGAGAGGGAGCCTGCAGGCCATGGTGGACAGGACAGGAGGTGTTTCTGGAGATTTAGCTCAAGAAGAAGAAAGGATTTGGTCGAAATTTCCGTTGCTCGGCCGGACACCAACACCAAGTCTCCAGTTCGCCTACCTAGTAATGTAACCACGCCCGCGAGTTAACTACATCGATCGATCGATCAGACGTGATGTGTGTTTCTAGGACTCTGATCTTGTATATGCATCGGGACGAAGAGTAGTAGTAGCAATCAATTTCTAGAACATGGCAAGTTAGACGGGAGAGGAAGGTTTCAGAGACGGGAGAGACATGCGGGGAGTTTGTCGGCCAGATTCGGAGAAAGGTTCCTACCAAATTAGGAGGAGAACCCAACACATACGAATCACCAAATTAGATCCTGAATTTCGGTGGACAAGGCTTTAATTCGAACGATATCATACTGCGTCGTACCTGTGGATTCTGGAGAAGAAAATGAGGCGGAGTCGCGTTCACTCACCTGCAAGACAGAAACTAGTGCTCAGTCCTGGCCTGGTTCCGATTGGTTCCACCTCGCGGCGGCGCGGTCACGCTGGCCGGAGCAGAGTACTGTGACGTGGCGAGCACATGGTGACGCCGTTGACGATCGGGGTTGGGCTGCCTGTCCCCGGACCAACGCCGACACCGCGAATCTGTTCTGGGCTGAGGCGAGTTGGTCGGCGTTGGTCTGGTCCAGCACGGGCACGGCGGGTACCTCCATCCATGCCATCACAAGCGGTGCCCCGCCGGTCCTATCCACCGGACTGGCTCCGGCGGATTCGACTGGAGCATAGACCTGTTGCGCCATGGCTTGGGCCTAGCGTGGTGGGGAGTCAAATCGCTCAGTCGACCGATTCCCGTCAGGTCAACATAGGCGATGGTGGGATTCCGGTGAGGCCAGTTCTCATGTGCGGGCTCATTTTCTATATTTTCGTCTCAAAATGCCATCAAACTCAGATAAGCGGTATCACTGCCTCAAAAGAAAAAAAAATACTCCGTACATGGTATCAGAAAACCGGAAATTGTATTTATATATCCTCTTGCACAATCACAAAGGTCCTATTCAGTATAGTGGAAATCTTGAGGTATATTCAAGTTTTTGATCCAAAATAAGCAAGAGTTTATCTAATTCAGAATACAATATGTAAAAAGTGCAAACAACGTCGCATTCTCTTCAGAATTGAAAAAAATAGAAGTAAACCAAATCAAGACCGTACATCTCGTTACATTGATGTTCATGCACATGAGGAATCAATCAAATAAGAAAAAGGGAAATCCTCTTAGAGCAAAATCTGTTTTGCTAATCCAATACTAGAGCGAAGGTGTTTCTTGATTCTGCTGACTATTGCTTGGCGAAACTAGCTGCTTGATCTGGTCTCCGGTGAGGGTTCCATGCTCAAGGAGGGCATCAGCTACCACATGAAGCTCCTTGATGTGCGCCGTGAGAATCTTTTTCGCGTTCTTGTAAGCCTTGGTCAGTAATTCTTTCACCTCCTCATCGACCAGGGCTATTGTATGCCCGCTCACAGTTGTCATCTTCTTCCCAACCCCGCCGTCATCGTTGTTGCCATAAGAAACAAAGCCGACTCGCTGGCTCATACCATATTTTGTGACCATCTCTGTCGCCAGCTGAGTTGCCTCACTTAGATCAGACAAGGTGCCAGAGGTCACCTCAGTGTTTCCAAATATAAGCTCCACAGCCACTCTGCCTCCCATGAGGATATCTAATTTCGCCAGCATCTTCCTCCTTGAGAATTTATACATATCTTCTTCCTCTGGTAGCTGTGTCAACATGCCTAGAGTGTTTCCCCTCGGGACAATGGTAGCCTTGTGGATAGGATGAGCACCAGCAGTGTGGATAGCAACAAGGGCCCTCCCTCCCTCATGGTAAGCAGCCATCTTCCTGCAGTTATCAGGTATCACTGCCGATTTGCGCTCGCTGCCCATCATGATCTTGTCCTTGGCGTATTCAATGTGATGCATCATAACCGCGTCTGCCCCATCCTTGGCAGCCTTCAGAGCAGCATCATTTACCAAGTTTGTAAGGTCTGCACCTGAGAATCCTGGTGTCCCCCTCGCAATGGTCATCACATCCAAACCCTTGGCTTTGACCTGAAAAAAAAACATAGGGTCAGATCAAAGTCATGCACTAAAGAGCGCAAAGATAACTTGCCTTTTTTAAGAGAGTTTGTACCTTTAATATACAACCCTCGAGGATCTGTCGCCGACCCTCAACATCTGGATTAGGAACCTGAACATGACGGTCAAAACGCCCAGGCCTAACAACGGCTTTATCTAGCGACTGTGGAAAGTTGGTCGCTGCAAGAATGATGATCCCGTCATTCTGCTTGAAGCCATCCATCTCAACAAGCAGCTGGTTCAGGGTCTGCCTCCGCGACTTTGAATCATCTGAGTTCCTGCGCCCAGCAACGGCGTCGATCTCATCGATGAATATTATGCAAGGGGACCGCTTCTTTGCTGCATTGAAGAGCTCTCTCACTCTTTTAGCCCCAACACCCACATACTTCTCCTCAAAATCGCTCCCACTGCATGCGAAGAACGGGACACCAGCTTCCCCAGCTACAGCCCTTGCCAACATGGTCTTCCCTGTGCCAGGTGGGCCCACAAGCAGAACACCCTTTGGAAGCTTGCCACCAAGGCGTGTAAAATGCTGCAAATTAAGCATGCTAGATTAGCAACTCGACCAGCATGAAGAAAACAGAAAATAAAAGGAGTCCTGAATCAAAACACCCCCCTAAATGCATGCTTGTTAACTATGATGGTAATGTCTCTCACCTTGGGATTTCTTAGGTAGTGAACTATGTCCTCGAGCTCAGCTTTGGCTTCATCAACTCCCTTCACATCTTTGAATTTCGTGGTTGACATCATTGACACGTCGTTCACAGCATCGAATTTATCTTTTTTTTCATGAACCGTGTTGACATAACTGGAATTCATGCTTGAATCCACATTATTCAAGTTACCACTTTTTTCATTGACCCCCCTGGAATTCATGCTTGAATCCACATTATTCAAGTTACCACTTTTTTCATGGACCCCCCTGAGATCATTGACCTTGGTACTTAGTTCCACGGGCGCTCTCTTCACACCATAAAACTTGCGATATTCTTCCTCCGAATCAATCTTCAATGATTTGTCGATAGGATCCTTTTTACCGACAGAGATTATGGTGCCTTGCTTATTCAATCTGTCAATCATAACGTTACCGGCGTAGATTAAAAGGCCAGTAGCTGCAATGGTCCGCAAGGTAGGCCAAAGCTCCTTGCTTAATTGGCTTGTGAACGTGTCTCCTGCAGAAAATAAGTTGTAAAACAAATCCCAATGTCATTTGTGCGTCGGAGAAGAAAAGGCATCTTAAAAGAAATGTGTGAAAGGAAAACGACGGTTAACCTTTAGCTTGCAATTCAAGACTGACGAGGGCTTTTACGTACTCGGAGAGAGCTAAAGCATTCGATGAATTATGACTTTCGAAGTCACGTACAACTCTTTCTGCACGAGTGCGATTAAACTCTTCGAAAAACGAAAAAGGGTTAGAGTGCAGGCCCCGTGACCTCTGACTGGCAAAGCTCGATCGATGTACCCTGTGCAGGTTTCTCGCCGCGCTGCCTGCACATTAGGCATCCGAGTTCAAAAAGAAACTTAATCAGTTCCTGCCATGGCAAGACTCAGCCAGCAAGGCGCAGGATATGATGTCTATATAATGGAAAACAGGGTAGAGAGGGCAGCAGCGTGTATACCTGCGCTAGTAGATTTTGCAGCAGGTACCATGAAAGACGATCCACACTTTGCAATATGCCTTGCGGCCTGTGACAGACAGAAACACACGTAAAGGTTAAACACACCGGTGACAACTATGGCTGTGTATTCAACGGCGGTAGGTTCGAAATTGTCAACCCGTAAATTCAGGTGGCATCAACCTGAAAACGCATAATAAAGATAATGCCTTGCAATGTTGAGGTGTTTCAGCATCATTCAGGTCTAGAAGCCAAAAAAAAAAACCTTGTGTTCCTTTGGATTGGGAAAGAAACACAAGGAAAGAAGAAAAAAAATACCCTGGGGAGAGCGAGCCGGCAGGCCATTGTGGGCGGACAGGACGTGTTGCTGGATATTTATTTATCTAGCGCCCAAGTGAATCGCTCGAAATCTAGTTTCGTTTGCTCGGCGAACTTTTTTTGTCTGTCTTTTCTGTAGAAATAGACGGAGGGACGCGTGATATTTAACTGCAGTCCATCGCAATCACACGCGACGGGGTATCTCTTAGTCCGGCTCTACCACATACGGCAACGCTTGAAGTAATCGATTAGAGCATCTCCACTCGTCTCCCCACAAAGCCCCCCACGACCACTTTTTTTATGGCGAAAAACGGCCCAGTTAGGCCCCCGGGTTCTCGTTTTGGTCCGGATTTGAGCCTATTTTCGTCCGGACTCCCCATGCCATCCTCGGTTTCCCGGGGGTCTCCCGGGGACTCCGGATGAAGCTAAACCAACCGCCCACGCCCACGTGTCTCCTATTTCGTCCGGATTCCCCGAGCCATCCTCTTTTTCCCCGAGAAACGCCGCTTGGGGAGCACACGACTGGGAAACTACTCCTCCCCACGCCAAATCTTCCTCCAATCCGGACGAAAATTTCGCCGGATTTGGGCGTGGGGAGCGCCAACGAGTGGGGATGCTCTTACAACATAGCAAAGATTGGATACGAAAAAGAAGAATCCAGTTCAGAGAATGCCGCACGCCCGAAAGAACTTCAGTGGACGAACTGACTTCCAGATCATGAAGAAGATTCACCTGCGACGGCAGTGCTACGTTGCCGGCGGCAGCGCCGCCGCAGGGAGCAGAGCAGGACGGGCACGCGGTGACGCCAGCGCCCGCGGCCGAGGCTGGGCTGCCTCTGCCCCGGATCAACGCCGACCAGCAGGCTCCCAGATCCGGGCTGAGCCGAGCCGGTCGTCTCCGGCACGGGCACGGGGCTCGCCAGCGCCCAGCGGGCGGTCAAAACCGGTGCTCCGCCGCCCATCGCCGGCGTTATCCACCGGCTCGGCTCCGAGGGGATGCAATGCAATGCGAGCGAGAGCGGGAACCTGGGCGCGGGCCGGCCGGGGGTTCTAAACGGTTCTGGTCGGTGACATAGGTATCCCAAATGGGCCTGCCAAAGATAGTACCCGGGGTTTAATGAAGACCCACTACCCGAAGAATAAGAAGATTCGGGAGCCCAAGATATATTAAGGAAAGTAGAGTCGTAATAGGAAGTGTTGTTTGTAATCTGGCGGGATGAGTTAGAAACCGTCCCGGACTCTGTAACTTGTACAAAACGAAACCCTCGGCTCCGCCTCCTATATAAAGGGGGAGTCGAGGGACGAAGAGATCATCGAATCATTGTTCACAAACCCTAGTTTTCATAATCGTCGAGTACTTTTCGGCTAAAACCTTCGAGATCTACTTGCCCTCTACTTCTAACTAAACCCTAGCCTATAATCCATAGGCATTGGCAAGTTGATACCTTGTCAATTGGCGCCGTCTGTGGGAATTAGAGGCGTAAGGATCTGATCTCGATGGCACGTTCAAGATCTTCGACATCGTCAACCGCAAGCAACACAATGGATCGAGGTAAACAGATCGCTGCTGGTCTTGTCGATTTTGTTCCTCACCCACCCTCCCGTTTGGATGCATATGCGTATCTGGCGGAGCCCATGGAGATGACGTTCGGAAGGTTTCACTTTCGCGTCGAGAAGGAAGGATCGTATCGTGTCGAAATTCCGATTTCATCGGGATCGTCGGCGGTCGATTCCGATTTTTCAAGCTATACATCGTCAACCGAGTCAGGAGAAGAAGAAATTTCGGAAACACGTTACGTCAGCACCAGAGCAAGAGAGAAACTCGACAAGATCTTCGGCGACATATCGTTCGAGTCATCTGCGGACTCATATATAAGCGATGACTCAAGCGATGTCGACAGTTACGACTTCATCGACAAATCTATCACAGTGGGCAAGGTCTTCATCAATCTCAACAATGATGTCACCAAACCCAACATAGATCCGAGTACAAAATATCATCGGATTTATGCCATTGAAAATCAAGAGGAAACATCGGAGGCTTTCGACGATTTGGGTAATCCCTATGTCGATCCCTCGGATCTAAGGAGAGGTATGGGCACTAAATATGTCGGGCCCACACCACGCGTCGAGTTCAACTTCCACAAACAGCACTGGGATAGAGCTGCAAAAGCTTTAGATGGTTCGGAGCCAATGACGACAACTCGCTACAGTCCAAGAACCGCAAGCTTATCAATATAGGCTCGCACGAGCTGCCGCAGAATTGGAAAAACAGACGAGCTGAGTTGAACAGGAGAAAGGAGGCAGCTTCGCATCCAGCAGGAGAAGGGCAGATCTAAGTCGACAATCTAGAACCTCGGGAGATAGTCATAGAGAAGCTCGGAACGAGCAAGGTCCGGATTGCAACACATACCTGAAGGAGAAAGAGAGTACCTGGTTCAAAATCTCGACATGTCTTTTATGTCCATAGACACAAGAGGGAATATTATCCCTAAAACACCAGAAGCTGGGTATATGGCGACACAAGCCTTTATCCTTGCATCCAGGCCACCTCCAGGAGATCCAAGGGAGGCTTTGTACAATATGGCGATAGCAGGACAAGAAGTCATGGGAACGGCGTTTGTATCAACACCGCCAGAAGGAGCTGCAAGGCAAAATAGTCCACGACCTACGGCAGCAGCAGCAGCAGCAAATGTTGAAGGAACAAGTGGAGCAAGAGATACGGCAGCACAAGCAAGGGTAGACAGAGCACGGCAAGGCAGAAGGGAACATCGACAATCCCCAGAACTAAACGACGAGGATATGTGCGGTTTGCCGTGCTTCACAAGGAGAGTACGAAAAACTCGAGTCCCTTCGGGATTTAAGTTGCCTGATCACTTCAAAAAATTCGACGGCCTGCAAGATCCAGAGGATTGGCTAGTTGATTACCTCGAGACGATGAAGTTAACTGGAGGGACTAGGGCAACAGCCATGCAAAGTATTCAGGTGCACTTAAGTGGAGCTGCACGATCTTGGATCAAGAAGCTTCCTCCAGGATCTATCGACAGCTGGGAAAGTTTCGAGGACGTATTCGTCAAAAACTTCAGATCCACGTGCAAAAAACCTGCATCGTTAGAAGAGTTGAGAGCATGTCGACAAAAACCAGATTAGTCAATGAGAAAGTACATCCAAAGGTGGAACATCATAAAAAACTCGGCAGAAAATATATCTGACGAGAGAGCAATAGATGCGTTTGTCGCAGGAATTAGGCGTGGAGATTTTGTCGAGGACTTGGGAAGGACCAATCCAAAGACGAGTATCCGCGTTAATGGAGATAGCAAATAGATGGGCAGATGGAGAGGATGCTGTCCACAACAAACGGCACGAGGTCACCGAGAAGAGGACCGTGGTCGAAATTACCAATCGAGGCGACGATTTCCCCGGCGGTACCCGAACTATGACGCCCCGGGGCAAATTTCGGCGAGCTTTCGGGCAAACACAGGGGGAAACAATAGAGATGATTATCGGAGAAGCGAGTGAGCAGCGAGGCGATAACGGGGACGACTCTCGCAACAGGCAAAATAGCGGGCCTAGGTTCCCAAGGCCTTTCGTATCCCCGAAGAAATGATGAACGGACCATGCCGGATGCATTTTTCCTCGACGATAACGAGAAAAGACAGTCGGGGCACCTGCGAAAAGACTGTCGAAATTTTCGAGCAATGTTCGGATATGCGAGAGAACGCTCATGCTCGAGCAGCACGAGAGAAATCCTCGGGAGCCCGGGAGCGAGGTTCACCTGCCACCACCTCCCGCGATTACGGACGACAATCGGCATCGGCTCGGAATAGCGGCAGCACCTCCACCACCACCTTATGTCGATCCTAACTCAAACGGAGCGGTGTCGATGATTCGAAGGGAAGGCCGTCCAACAGAACTCAAAAAGTAATCTCGAGACAGGTGTTCATGGCGGAGAAAATGCCTCCACCAACGGTTGAGTACCTCAATTGGTCGGGGCAAGATATCGGCTTCACCATAGCGGATCATCCGCGAGCAAGTTCCTCGACCGTGGCGGTCGGCACTTATTCGCCGGCGGTTATTGCGGGATTTGATGTTTCTCGAGTGTTCATAGATGGTGGCAGCAGCTTAAACCTTATGTATGCAGATACATTGAGGAAGATGAACATATCCTTAGCAAACTTGAAGCCAACGGACACAAGGTTCCACGGCATCACACCGGAGAAACCAAGTTATCCATTGGGGAAGGTAAATCTCGACGTTCAGTTTGGAACTCGAGAAAATTATAGAATCGAGAAGCTGGAATTTGAAGTCGTGGATTTTCCATCGCAATACCACGCTTTGTTGGGACGACCAGCATATGCTAGGTTTATGGCGGTACCACACTATACATACCTGTTGTGGAGATTGCCTGGACCAAAGGGACCAATCACAGTTAAAGGAAGCTTCGCCCTAGCCGACAAGTGCGACAAGGATTTTCATCGGTTATCAGAAACTTTCGGGATGCAAGCTGAGTATTTGGCGTCAAAAAGTATGACTGATTACGACGTACTGCCGGACGTTGGAAGGCCAAATAAAGAATCAACTTTCAATACCGAGAAAAATTCAAAGGAGGTGCGGATTCACCCGACGGACCAAAAAAGACGACATCTATCGCAAACAACATGGATATCGCATAGGAAAGCGCGCTCGTCGAGTTCCTCCGTGAGAACTAGAAAATCTTCGCATGGTGTCCAGCTGACATGTCAGGAGTACCCAGGGAACTTGCCGAGCACCACCTAAATTTGGATCCATTAGCGAGATCAATCAAACAACCTTTGCGGCGTTTTTCGGAACCAAACCGCAAAGCTATGCTGTCAGAAATCAATCGACTACAAGAAGCTGGTTTTATCAAAGAGATATTCACAGAAGCCACATGGGTAGCAAATCCTGTGATGGTGCCAAAGAAAAATACTAAGGTCCTTCGCATGTGCGTCGACTTTACGTGTCTCAATAAACATTGTCCAAAGGTCACTTTCCCCTCCCGAGGATCGATCAAATTATCGACTCCACGGCTGGATGTGAACGTCTTTCCTTCCTGGACGCATATTCTGGTTACAACTAGATCAGATTGAAAGAAGAAGATGAAGTAAAGACAGCGTTTATTACACCATACGGCGTGTTTTGTTACAGAACAATGCCCTTTGGTCTAAAAAACGCGGGAGCAACATATCAGAGGATGATGCAGAAGTGTTTGGCGACACAGATTGGAAAAAACGTGCAAGTATATATCGACGACGTCGTCATAACATCAAAAAAGGGGACAACACCGATCGAGGATCTCAAGGAAACTTTTGACAACCTCAACAAATTCTGCCCGAAGTTGAACCCGACGAAGTGTTCCTTTGGCGTCCCAGCAGGAGAACTCCCGGGGTTTCTAGTCTCGGCAAGAGGGATTGAAGCAAATCCCGATAAAATACAAGCTATCGTAACAATGAGAAAGCCAACAAAGTTGAAAGAAATACAACGACTAACTGGGCGAGTCGCAGCTTTGAGCAGGTTCGTCGCCAGGCTGGGAGAAAAGCGTTACCATTCTATGCTCTGATAAAGCAAGGAGACAAATTCCAGTGGAACGAAGAGGCCGACAGAGCCTTCGAAGATTTGAAGCGCAAAATCTCGACACCACCAGTTTTGGTGGCGCCGAAGGAAAAGGAACCTCTCCTGCTATATATCGCAGCCACGCCCCAAGTGGTGAGCACGGTGCTAGTTGTCGAAAGAGAAGAAGAAGGAAAACTCCACGGAGTACAGAGGCCAGTATACTTCGTCAGCGAAGTTTTATCGCCATCAAAACAAAGGTACCCTCAGTACCAAAAGCTAGCATACGGAGTGTTCACAACAACACGAAAATTGCGCCACTATTTTTCGGCACACCCGATCATAGTGGTCAATGAAGCTCCCTTGTCAAATATACTAAACAATCCAGAAGCTACGGGTCGTGTCTCCCTTTGGGGAATAGAACTTTCCCCTCGGGACATCACGTATGAAAAAAGAAAAGCAATCAAGTCGCAAGTTACGCCGGACTTCATCGCGAGTGGATGGAGCTGCAAAACACGGGACCCCCGGACTTATCGAGAACCCGGACCATGAATTTCGACGGGTCCAAGAGAGTAGAAGGAGTCGGCGCGAGAGTAGTACTTATATCACCTGAAGGCGACAAGTTGAAGTACATCCTTCGGATGATGTTCCCTAACGCATCTAACAATGAAGCAGAATATGAAGCCCTCATACACGGGATGAAGATGGCGAAAGTTTGCGGTGCAACTCGACTAAAAATCTTTGGCGACTCACAATTGGTGGCTCAGCAAGTTATGAACCAATGTGACGCAGTCAATGATAGCATGGTGGCATACAAGGAGGTGTATAACGAACTCGAGAACCTATTTGATGGATGCGAGGTAAATTACATCAGTAGATTGAGCAACGATGAAGCTGACGTCCTCGCAAATATCGGGTCGCAATGCCTACCAATCCCGCCAGGAGTATTTTGGGAAGAAATAGCGGAGAGATCTTCGAAGCCAAAAAAGGTGCAGAAAAAAGCAAAAGAAGAGAAAACTTCGACACCCCTCACAGAAACCACGGAAGATGAAGAGGAACAAGAGCTTGTGATGATGGTACAGGTTCCTTGGATGCAAGCATATATATCATACATCCTCAGGAAAGAAATACCCGATGATCCAGTTGAGGCAAGGCGAGTAATTCGACGCTCTAAAGCTTTCATGGTGATCAAAGGAGAATTGTACAAACGAAGTATTTCAGGCGTTCTGCAAAGGTGTGTCACACCCGAAGAAGGAAGAATAATTCTGAAGGATGTACACGAAGGAATATGCGGCCACCACGCGAGTAGTCGAGCCATCGCAGCCAAGGTTTTTCGGGCAGGATTCTACTGGTTGACAGCAATCAAGGACGCCAAAGAAATAGTAAGGACTTGCGATGCGTGTCAAAGGTTTGCCGCAAAACCTCACTCTCCAGCAGCAGAACTAACACCAATACCATTGTCGTGGCCCTTCGCACAATGGGGACTCGATATGGTGGGCAAGTTACACAAATCGTGGCCAGGAGGAAAGGAATACATGCTAGTAGCTGTCGACAAATTTACAAAGTGGATAGAAGCGAAGCCGATAAATTCGCCAGACGGAGCATCCGCAGTAAAATTCATAAAAGGCCTCGTCTTCAGATTTGGAGTGCCCCACGAGCATCGTCACGGACAATGGCGGTAACTTTACATCCCACGAATTCAAAGATTATTGCAAAGAAGTGGGTATCAAGTTGCACTTTGCGTCGATTGCACATCCTCAAACCAATGGGCAAGTCGAGAAAGCCAATGGCATCATCCGCAATGGCATCAAGAAACGCTCGTTAGGACCACTGGAAAAAGCTCGACATACCTGGCCGGAAGAACTACCAAGTGTGTTGTGGAGCATCCGAACAACACCAAATACGGCGACACGGAGACCCCGTTTTCCTGGTCCATGGAGCGAGAGGCGGTACTACCAATAGAAATAGAGCACGACTCCCCCGAGTCACGAGTATAATGAAGAAACATCCAGGATAGCGTTGGAAGACGACGTAGACGCACTCGACGAAGCTCGAGACGAAGTATTATCAAGGGTAACCAAATACCAACAGGACTTGAAGAATTACCACAGTCGACGTTTGCGGCCAAGATCTTTTCAGGTGGGAAACCTAGTTCTTCGGCTCACGCAGAAAAGTCATGAAAAACTCGAGTCACCATGGCTTGGCCCTTACATTGTCACGGAAGTAATCGGAGGAGGAGCATACAGGATAAAGGACAAGAAGACGGGGGTGGAGGAGCAAAACCCCTGGAACGTGGCGCAACTCGGGCGGTTCTACGCCTAGAGCTAAAATATAGTCCTTGTAAAACTTCAATGTACTTGAAACGCCCGCGAGTTTTCGGACGCACTCTTTTCCTTTTTCGGGGCACCGAGTGGGGCCGGGAAAGGTTTTTAATGAGGCGGGCTCGCGGTGCTGCAATATAATAAAGATAGTGTCAATATAACTTTTCTTTATCGACATGCTCAAAATCCCCAACCCGACGAATTTCAATATAGTTCCTCGAAAAAAGAAAAGCCTTGCCTTGGTATTAAACTACCTCGCGAGTCAATCAAAATGCAAAATAGTATTCAATAAAGAAGCTCGGAGGCTGATATTCGCCAAAATTACATATTGAATAAATGCCTTGGTTCAAAACCTCGCATTATACAAATACAGTGAATAGTCACCGAAAACACTCGGGGGCTAGACAAATATAGAAATATGATGTTCGCTTCACAATATAATCACAATCATGATTTACAAGGAAGAATTATTTACCAAAGGAAAAAAATTAGTCATGATTCAATATATTATCAAGGGTAATCCTGTTTTCTTCGGGAGCAGCGCCAAGAAAATCAGCATAATGACCATCTGCAAAAAAGTCGGCATCCATCCGAAGAAGGTCTTCAATCATTTCCTCAGCTATAGGCGAGACCTTCGTGTTAATACGATCGACACCAACTCTTCGGCGCCGTACCTTCTCATGAACTTTCGCAACAACTTGGGTCAGGTCAAGCTTTGAGTGGCAGATCTGAAGCATGATAAGGGCAAATCTGGCGCCAGCTACCAGTTGAGCTTTGAAAAAGTCATGGATCCTGTGGGCATCCTTAAATTTTTCCATTAACTCGGTAAGAGTCTTTGGTTGAACGTTCCGAGGAAACATGGAGTTATAAACCATAGACAAGGTCTTGGTACAGAAGTCAAGGAAGTCGCGAGTTTGAGAGACGCGATCCTGAAATCTGACAAGCTGGCGGGTCCTCTCTGGGGTAGCCCAAAACAGAGAACCATGATCAAGGGAAAGGTTAACAAGGAGGTTTGTCCTAGTATTCACCCTCTCCTCTTCGGCAACAACATCAGTAAAGGAACCTATTAATACAAAGGAGCAGAAAATTTTAAGAGATGTAGCATGAAGACGGAAGATATTAAGGATGGGACAAGCATACCCGACATATCCGCACTGGCTTCATTCATTAACTCGAGCATGAAATTTTCTCGAGTAGCCGCCTTTTCAGCCTCGGAAGCAGCAATTTCCCTAGCAGCCACGGCCTCGCGAGCTTGCTGAAGTGCAATTTTTTCGGCTTCAGAGGACTTACGAGACTTTTCCAACATCACAAGTGTTTGCTTCTTTGCATACTGAAGTTGCTGCCGAAGTTCATCCAATTCTTGCGGCAAGGAATCTTCGACAGGGGTAGTATCAGCAAGAGCTCTCCTTGACCGAGAAGAAGAAGGCGAAATATTGGAAGGAGCGGAAGATGGAGTATAGTTATCAAATACCAACTGAAATTTAATAAAACAAGACAATATCAATCAACAAGCAAAGATAGAGTTTTCATTAATCTTTCGGGATAATTACAAAGCCCTTACAGTGGAGCTAAAGAAGTACGTATCGCCAAATAACTACTTTGGCGACAAGAGCAAAAGAAACAGAAAAAGAAAAAACAAGGAGGCATGCAACTAGACCTCCGGCCTCGATGAGCTAGGAGTCGAAGCTGGCTTGATCCCGAGATATGCCAAGATTTTCTTCGTGTTGGGCTTGGCTGCCTTAATCAGCGACCTCCATCTCGTTTGCTCTATTTGATCGGTGTCTCCAACTTTCGTCCAATCAATAGTCTGTTGACTGTCAGCAACCAGTGCAACAGTGTTTTCGACAGCAATCTTCATGTTTTCCTGACGCACCTTCAGTCCAAGATTTTCTGATGAATTGAAACTCTTGGCAAGGGCAAGGAAAGTCGGAGGCTCCTCTTTCTTCGGGAAGAAGTAGGGGAACAGCGCCGACAATCCTGCACTAGCATTTGCCACGCCTTCACGAATTTTGGACCCATGAAGCTCCAGATAAGAAAGTGCGTCAAGGAGAGGGTCATTGTCGGGATTCTCCAGATCAAAATCTTGGTTTGTTTGGGCTGCCACAGGAAACAAAACATTAATCAAAAAACAAGAAACAGGAAGTCCACTAAAAAATAGAAGGGATCGACAATATTACTCAAAGTACGTCGACTTTGTGACTTCAGACGCTTGAGGATCCCCTGCTCACGAGCAGCCTGTGCAGCTTTATGCTCGTCTAAAGCAGATTCAGCATCCTTAAGTCTTCTTTGCAGTTCCTCGACACTAGCAGCTTTTGCTCTGGCTTCATTAGCCTCGGCTTTAGCTTCGCTAGCAACAAGTTCGGTTTTCTTGCGAGCCGCCTCACTTTGCTCCAGTTTTTGAGCAAGTGCGTCGGCACGTTTATTGGCCTCTGCAAGTTTCTCTGTCGAGATAAAAAAAGGGGGAGGAAAGATCAAAAATTGCGACAAACAACAGGAGCAAAAAGTCAGAAAGAACAGCAAATATAAAGGTTGTTACCTTCAGTTCTGCTGGCATACTCACGGTACCCAATGAATTGGGATCCGATGCGGATAAGGTCTTTGATCATGGGCTGTCAAAGAAGAACAAAGCAAGAGAAACATCGGCATGAAAAAAGAGTGAATGCGTAAAAAAGCAAAATAGAGGAAATATAGATATCGACAAACTTACATCATCCAAGAGCAGGGCCGAAGAGCTGCCCAATTGAGGGGCAGGTTCAAGACTTGTTCCAGTCTTTGTCCTTTTTGGTGAAGGAGCAAGGGGGCTTGTTGGTGGAGTAGTGGTGACGACGTTTTGTTGAGGAGGCGAGGTTTCTTCTCCTTCAACTAGCGTGTCTGAGGCAAGTACAGTATGTGACGTGATTGTCCGAGGAGCCACGTCAACAGTTGGTACTTCTTCCTCGTCATCACTGTTGATTAAAAATCGACAGCATAAAAAGCGAGACAAGATAAACATTTCGAGTACAGAAATACGGAGAAATAAAAAAAATGACTTACGAGCTGACGAGGGATTCAATATAAGGATCATAAGCCACCTTCGGATGAGAAGGAACAACTTCTTCAGCTTTGGACGTGCCGGAATCTTCGGCGTTACTCCTCTTCCTTTTCCTTTCTGGAGAAACAGCGGGAGGAGGAGATTGGACCGACGTAGTATCTTCGGAAGATCCCGCAGATTTTCGAGAATCTACGGGATCATTTACAAAAGATGGAGCTTCTTGATTGTCATCAGTGACAATGCCCCTTTCTTCGACTTCTCCATCCTCAGGAAGAGGAGGAAGGGAAGCCATAGTAGGATGGTTCTGCAGGAAAATAGCGACAAAAGAAAAATTAGAGAGATATCAATACAATGGGATGCAGGGAAAGTTCGGAGCAAGATAAAAATTCGAGAAGATAAAATACCTCGGGGAGAGGATTGGTGGAGCTGTATGGTTCCACGCGACAGGAGGAGGGAATAGGATCCCTCTTGTTCAGCGAGGAAATTCTTCGAATCAGTTTCTCCAAGTCCTTCAAAGAAAGATCATTGGAGAGCCTATTGGCGTCATTTTCACCAGCATACGTCCAAAGGGGATTTTTGCGAGCCTGAAGAGGCTGCACTCTAATCCGAAGAAAGTAGGCAGTAATTTGAACACCAGAAAGCTCTTTGCCTCGAGTATTTTGAAGCTGATGAATACGAGACATAAGTGCTTCTGTCGCCTTTTTCTCTTCTTCGGAAGCTTCAGCATCCCAGGAGAGGCGGCGTTGAATTTTGGCACTTCCGTCGAAAGGGACTATGTTATGCTCTACAGAATTGGCACTTTCTTCGTGTATGTAGAGCCACCTTTTGCGCCATCCTTGGACAGAATCAGGAAACTTGACGTCGAAGTAATCAACGTCGGTTCGGACACGAGATAACAACGCCGCCTATGTTATAGGTGGCGTTGTGGGTGCCATTGCGGCGGAGGCGAGAAAATGCGTTTCCACGAGCCCGGTTAGGAGGGATTCCAAGGAAGCATTCGCACGGCGTGATAAAAATAGAAATATGAAGGATGGAATTGGGGGTCAGGCGGTGCAGCTGAATCCCATAGACAAAGAGAAGGCCGCGGAGGAAATCGTGAATTGGGGTAGAAAGGCCGCGGATGAGGTGATCAACGAAACTAACCCGGTACTCCATTGGAGGGTTTGGGTAGCTTTCTTCGCTGGGAAAGCGGATGGCGTCCTCTTTCTTCATCGAGGCCAAGCCTCTTCGAGCATGTTGACGTCTTGGTTGGAGATTTTAGATCTCTCCCACTCAAGATCTTCGGCGGCCATCTTGGATTCTGGAGTACTGTGGCGAGTGAGTCGCGTGCGCGGTGGCATCAACGGCACTGGAGAAGCAACGATCGTGCGTGCGGAAGATCAGAAAGAGTTGGGCGCAGGGGAAATCTTTGCAAAGAGGAACAGATGTGCGGCGCAAGCGAAGAAGTGAACCGAGGTTGAAGAAAGGTTTATATAGGAATCGGGCGAAGCAATGCACCGTTGGATGAAGAAATCGTGTGGTGAAAAAGGATCTTGTAGATAAAAGGGTAAAAAGGTATTTTTACTGAGATGGAATGGAACAGGCGTTACCGTACGTGCGCCAGGAAAAGCGGAGGACGTGTGTCCCCCACTTGCACGACGTGTCAACGTGGTGGAAACAATGGACCCACAAGGCAGAAAAATCCCGACTATTAATAGAGATGAAGTGAATTTGACTAAGGGAAGCGTGCTGACACGAAAAATAAAAAAGAAGATTGGCGACAGGAGAAGTTATTTCAATACTTCGGGAGCCTTTGGTCACATACAAGTTTTTGCCCAAATGCTCGGGGGCTACTTCGATAAAAGTAAAATTTCGATTATGGCAATATAGAAATTGCGGGAGCCTACAACCAAGCACAAGTTCTTGGCTGTAGCCTCGGGGGCTACTCCCATCGGGAGCGCTGTTCGCGCACCCGAGAGATGAAAAGAAGATCATATCGGGAAATAATGGCAATATAGCGACAAGGTGGACTAAAATGTTGAGCCTACAACCAAGCACAAGTTCTTGGCTGTAGACTCGGGGGCTACTCCCATCGGGAACGCTGTTCGCGTGCCCGATGAAATAAAAAAAAAGATAGAAAAGCAAGAAAGTATATTTCGAGTTATAATTAACTCTACATATACTCCCATCGGGAGAGCAATATAAGTCATATTTGACTCAATAAAATGTGCCATTCCAACAGCCGGAAAAGCACTCGACAATATATTCTTAGAACGCCAAAGTTGCGATCAATTTACGAATGCCGCAAATTTGCGAAGGTAAGACCCCGGATCCGTTCTGCTGGGCGTGGCATCGCCAAAGACTGCGCTCTGCTACTTTTATCCGTATCAACGGATACGAAGAAAAATCCTAACGGACGCGTTAGGTACTCGATAAATTTGACCGGGACTCGACGGAATGGTAAGACCTTAAGCGGCACCTGTCGAAGTTTGCACCGGTATCCCGAGATCATGTCCGGGGACGTGATCTTGAAGTAGGTTTTTGCGGATTGCCACTAGAGCAGTTAACTAGTACCTGATCCGTCAGATGAACTAGCCCCAATTACCATTATCCCTGTACAATATAGAATTTTATATGGAGAAATATAAAAGAGTTAAAGCTCTCGAATAAAAATAAACAGTGGAGATTTTCCCTGACTCTACGATTCAAGCAAAATCTCGGGGGCTACTGACATAGGTATCCCAAATGAGCCTGCCAAAGATAGTACCCGGGGTTTAATGAAGACCCACTACCCGAAGAATAAGAAGATTCGGGAGCCCAAGATATATTAAGGAAAGTAGAGTCGTAATAGGAAGTGTTGTTTGTAATCTGGCAGGATGAGTTAGAAACCGTCCCGGACTACGTAACTTGTACAAAACGAAACCCTCGGCTCCGCCTCCTATATAAAGGGGAGTCGAGGGACGAAGAGATCATCGAATCATTGTTCACAAACCCTAGTTTTCATAATCGTCGAGTACTTTTCGGCTGAAACCTTCGAGATCTACTTGCCCTCTACTTCTAACTAAACCCTAGCCTATAATCCATAGGCATTGGCAAGTTGATACCTTGTCAGTCGGGACAGTCAAATGCCGACGGAATTTCAGGAATTTTTGACAGAAGAGACCACTTGCTCCACTGAATTGACAAAAAAGACCACATCCCAAAACAATTGGCAAAAAAGACCACCTCTACCATGGCGGCAGGCCGGCCAGCCGACGCATGGCACTTGCCGCCGGCGAGCGTGGCTGCAGGACCTGCCGCCGGCGAGGGTGGCGGCACGTTTGCCGACTTAAATTGCCGTCAGCTGGCGCCGTTGGGTCATGGGTCATGCCGCCCTCATCTGTGGCGGCAGGCTGATGATCTGTTTTGACAGTGTCCAGTACTGATCATCAGAGTCCTGCTGTTACCAGCACTACTAGATTATCTACAGAAAATGTGTCTGCCTGGGTGTCCTCTACTACTGATCATCAAAGTGTGCCGTTGGGATTACTGGCACTTGGGACGGATGTGATTTGTGAATCTGATGTGTGTGGTGATTTGATAATGGCAAAATATATTTATATATCGATGTCAATTTTTATGTTTTCCAATTGATTTTTGGGCTCCATTTGGGAAATGCTGCAGCAACGGTGCTGACGCACATTCCTGACGGATGGCTTACATTCCTGACGTTTGTGCTGGAGCACCCAAAATGTGCTTTCCTGAAGGCTGAACATGCTTCCTGACGTAGAGCTAGAGCGTCAGGGTTTATTGCAAATTCCTGACGGCCGTGGTCTCTGACGGGCTTTCCTGACGCTCAGACCGACGGGAATGTTTCTTTCCGTGGCTCCTGTGCAACGTCAGGAAAATTCGTCAGGAATACTCTTTCCCGCCGGTCACCGTCAGCAATGAGCATCTTTCCTGACACCTTATTACCGACGGCTGGTTCCTGACGGCGACCGTCACGAATACGTTTTCCTGACGGAATTCGAGTTATTTCCGACGGAAATCGGCCGTCAGGAATATTCCTGTCTGGGGTAGTGGATGTAAACAAATCGTATGCGAAACGGATAGGAAAGAGAAACAGGGTGGAGAAAAGCCTGAGCTAGCTATGGAACTATGGGCAAAATCTCAGAAAGCAGCAGCAAGATCTTGAGTGCACCGGGCGAGGGCGCCCCGTTCGTGCAGGCCGACGTCGCCTGCGACCTGGCCGACGTCGGCGACCGCTCCACCCTGGACCCGACGCGCTGGGTCAGCTCGCGTACTCCGCCCACGGCGCCGAGAACATCCTGGAGATGCTGCGTACTCCGTCTCGGCCGGCGATGAGAACTGCACGACGCCCGCGCCCCAGATGATGCCGGCCGCGTCGAGCTCAGGCCGGCGGCGTGCTACAGCCTGCCGCCACGGACAAGGGCGGCATGGCCCACCACCCGACGGCATCAGCTGACGGCAGTCCAGATCGGCAAACGTGCCGCCATTCTCGCCGGCGGCAGGTCTTGCCGCCACGCTCGCCGGCGGCAGGTCCTGCCGCCACGCTCGCCGGCGGCAAGTGCCACGCGTCGGCTGGCCGGCCTGCCGCCATGGCAGAGGTGGTCTCTTTTGCCAATTGTTTTGGGAGGTTGTCTTTTTTGGCAATTCAGTGAAGCAAGTGGTCTTTTCCGTCAAAAATTCGAATTTCAGAGATAATATTGACTTATCTGTTAACACGGTGAACATAGGCTATTAGGCATGCTCGTTTCTTGCATTTTTTCTCTTTAATAACAAAGTAATGATGGGTTACACAGTTACACTCGCCATCGCAAAGGTGGAGAAATTGACAGTACAGTAGAGTTTTTTCAGCAGCGGAGTCGTGATTCGTAATTGACACACAGACAAGTTATTTTTAAGAGAATGTTGTAGTTTTATTGTACAAAATTCTTTCCCGATCATCTCAGTCGCCACTCGCTAGAGCTCCAATACGCTTGGCCAGCCACCTCCCGGTAGGTTTTGCATCATGTTGTTGGAAACAACATAGTTTCCTCTCTTTACAACAGGTTTTACACCTGGAAAAATGTATGTTGATAGGGTTTTATGAAATTGCATTTAAAGATCCTTGTGATTCCGTTCAGTTCCGATAGAAATATCACGGGGCACATACATGTTTGAGATCAGAAGCATGAGATTTTGCTGATATTTCACAATATGTGCAATTTGCAGTACATCAGATTTGAGAAACAAAACTCAGAAATATTCTAGACGAAAAAACTTAGCCAAGGCAAATCCAGATCGTAAGTATTCTTTGCATTTGTTTGTATGCAGCTAATGAAACCGAAGAAGAAAAAACGTTATAGGACCTCAGTCATTAGGATGAAGAAGGTGCTTCCTGATCCTGCTGTTCAGTGGTCTGGTCGTCTCCTCCTGTGGGAGTTCCGTCCTTCAATAGGGTCATGATCTGGTCTCCTGTGAGAGTTACATCCTTCAGGAGGGCACTGGCTACAGCATGAAGCTCCCGCTTGTGTGTCGTGAGAATAGTTTTCGCGTTTGTGTAAGCCTTGTCCAATAATACTTTCACCTCACCATAAACTAGGGCTGACGATTCCCAGCTGGAGACATCATTGTCGTAGGAAACAAGGCCCACCTCCTTGCTCATACCATATCTTGCGACCATGTATGTTGCGATCTTAGTAGCCTTCTTTAGATCATACAAGGCGGCAGTGCTCACCTCGCTCTCTCCAAATATAAGCTCCTCGGCCGCCCGGCCTCCCATGAACACATCCAATTCTGCTAGCATCTTCCTCATTGTGTATCTGTACTCATATTCTCCATTCACCAGGTCTGTCACCATGCCAAGACAATCTCCCCCAGGAACAATGGTAGCATTGCGGACAGGATCAGCACCATCCGTGTGGATAGCGACAATGGCATGCCCTCCCTCGTGGTACGCGATCATCTTCTTGCAGTTATCGGGCATCACTGCCGATTTTTGCTCGCTTCCCATGATGAGTTTGCCCGTAGCATACTCGAGGTGGGCCATCACAACAGCTTCTGCTCCGTCCATAGCAGCCTTAAAAGCAGCTTCGTTCACCAGGTTTGCGAGGTCTGCACCTGAGAAATCAGGAGTCCCCTTCGCAATAGTCATCAAATCAACATCAGTGGCTCTCAACACCTGCATAAAAAAATTGATGGAGAAAAGCTTGAAGTTTTATCAACTGAGGCTATGAAAACTCCCAGGATTTTTGGATGGAGTTACAAACCTTTGACATATGAGCCTCAAGGATCTGTCGTCGGCCCTCAAGATCTGGGTAAGAAATCTTAAAATGACGGTCAAAACGCCCAGACCTAACAAGGGCTTGATCTAGTGAATCAAGGGAGTTGGTCGCTGCAACCACCATGATCCCATCGTTCTGCTTGAAGCCATCTAGCTCAGTGAGTAGCTGGTTCAGGGTGTGCCTTTGCCCTGTTGGATCATTTGTGTTTCTGCTCCCAGCAATGACATCAATTTCATCGATGAATATTATGCAGGGAGATCGTTTCCTTGCTGCAGTGAAGAGCTTTCGCACTCTTTTTGCCCCAGCACCAATGTACCCCCCTCGAATTCGCTGCCACTGCACGCGAAGAATGGGACGCCGACTTCCCCAGCTAGAGCCCTTGCCAACATTGTTTTCCCCGTGCCAGGTGCACCGATTAGCAGAACACCTCTTGGAAGCCTGCAGCCGAGGCGTGTGAAACGCTTGGGGTCACTCAAGTACTGGATTATGTCCTCGAACTCGGCTTTAGCTCCATCGATCCCCTTGATATCACTAAACTTTGTGTATGAATACTTCACCTCTTTTTTCAAACAACCAAAGGTACGCGGAAGATGCTTCCTGAGTTTACCAACAAATCCTGAACGGTGCCAATCTTGTTGATTTCTAAGCACACCACCACCTGCATGAAGCATGCACCAATTAGACCAGCTTACAAAATTATGAATGGCAACAATCAACCAACAATGGCTAGTCAGAAAATTAAGGCACTAGCTACCACTGAAAGCATAAATATACGCTGCTAAATTGTAGTTTAAGCGGAAGACAAAGAAACAGCCATATATACCTGCACCTGTAGTAGTTGTATCTGCAGCCAGCTCCTTGTGAACCATGTTCGCCGATCGATACGCCGCAGCCTGTGAGGCAAACATGCACATATATTTAGTCGAGCAACAGGTTATGTTTTGTTCTGAGGATAAGTGAGAAGCACTGTGAAATTTGCGAATCCACAAAGCAGCACCAGCTGTGTAGCTTGATCACCGATATGCATGACAAATTGAGTCGAGTGACATTTATAACAAAAAAAAAAAAGTGGCATCAATCAGAAGCTCGGACAGAGGTTCGCAGTTGCAGTTTCAGCATCGACGAGCATCAATTATAGGAAGAATAACAAAAATATATTGTGTTCCTTTTGGAGTGGAAGTGTGGTACAGCCTCCAAAAGATTTGAAGAAGAAAGCAAAATAACGCAGGAAAGAACACACAAGGAAAGATAGAAAGTAAATGACCTTGGAGAGTGGGAGCCAGCCGGCCATGATGGACAGGACAGGAGGTGTTGCTGGAGATTAAGTTCGAGAAAAGGTTCGTCGGAAATTTTCGTTGCTAGGCGAGACAAACACGAGCTCTAAATCTGTACTTCGCGTGCGTATGTGCGTGCTGAATACACACCCAAGATTTAACTGCATCGATCGATGAGTATATGTAGTCTGGTCGGACTCTGATCTTGTATGGGAGTCAAAAAGTAGTAGTAATCGATTATGGAAAGTTTGGACGACCGTTGCCGGCGCTGATACGGAGAGCCTATCAGCAATGGAAAACGCTGCCCTTCCCCTGGGGGATCCCGTCTCAGCGATCCTCCACTTCGGTTGGACGACGCGTGTCCCTCCGCGTACGAGGCAGCGAGCGGTGGAGGCCCACCACACCGCTATCCAATCGCTTCCCCTTCACACAAATCTTCTGCCATTTTTCTCCTGCCTCCCGATATCTCTCATACGGCTATGGATACAACCACGATCTCTCTCCCCATGCGCTGGATTTTTGCCGGCGGCCGCATCCGCGCCAGGAGAGCTTTGCCACCACCGCCGCCCTCCTAGCCCAGCGCCACCACCGCCGCCCTCCTAGCCCACCGTCGCATCCGCGCGCAGGGTGCTGTTAACGGCGCCGAGTGGCGGTCCAAGCAGTGATGGTATCGGCGGTGAGCGACGCAGCTACAAGCGGCAACGAGACAGCAAACGCCGAGTTCCGGTGCTGCAAGGGGCGGGGCGGCGCTGCCGCTGCTATGACGCCTGCCACCGGCTGCTGCAAGGGTTAATCCCCGGTGCTACAAGACGGGCCATGCTGCTGCGACTATCGGCACTACTGCGAGGGGTTGACGGTCGGTACCACTAGGGGAGGCGGCGATGCTGCAATGGCAAGTTTTGCTGAAGCTACGCAAACATGTTTCTGCGAGAGAGATTGGGGATTTTCTCAGTGCATCGTCTAGGGGGAGACGAAAGCGATTACATGTGAGAAAGAAGATGAAAGTGACCTGAACTAGGGGTCCACCCACGTGGAAAAGGGGAAGCAGCGTTGACCGTTCTCTTCTTTTTAATCAGACGGCTTAGTGCTGCCATCGGACGGTGGAGCACCCGGGGGATTAGGGATTTGATCCCCCGGGGGACGCTCAGCGCTCGCCATCAGCAATCGGAAGAATGAGGCCGAGTTGCCTTCACTCACCTGTGACAGAAACTAGTAGTAGTATATTCCAATAGGTTCCTGTTCGGTTGCACCTCGCGGCGCGGCATTGCCAGCAGCACGGTCACGCCGACCGGAGCAGAGTGTTCTGATGGTGGCGCCGATGGACGCTGACGACTGAGTTGCCTCCACCCGAACCAACGCGGACCGGCCGGCTCCCAGCTCCCAGATCTAGCTGAACCGAGCCGGTCAGCGTCGAAAGGGTCCGAGACTGGAACGGCAGGTCCCTCCCAGCCGTCACAAGCGGAGCTCCGCCGCTCCTCGCCGGCGCTATCCACCAAAAACCGGCTCCGAGGGGCGATACGAGCTTAGACCTGTTGCGCCATGGCCATGGGCCATTGCCTTCGAGCCTTTCTTTTTCTCGATAAACAACGTTTTATTAATTGATTAAAAGGTTTCGGTATTACATCCTCGAAATAGGTATTTTGCCCCGCTATATTAATATAGCAAACCACCCATTATATTAATATAGCAAACCACCCGATACAACGAACAAGCTAGATCCGCAGCACAACCAAATCCAAAAGGAAAGACAAATAAAGAAAAGAAAAACTAATATCGACACCGGCAGATCGACAAAAACGATAACGACCCGCAACCGCTCCGCCCTCCGGAGAAGCACCACCACGCTCCTACCATGCCGAGACGTCATATACCAAGCAACACCTTCACCAAGGAAACGACGACGACGTCGCTGCTGCTCGGACTAGTCCTAGGGGTAGGGTTTCCCCGGTACACGGAGGGGATTGAGGAGGAGGTACACTGATACGTCCATTTTGCATCACTATTTTATATCATACTTTACTGTTATTCATTGATATATTTCATATTTAGAGATGATACTTATGTTATTTCATCTATTTTGCATGTTTCATGATTATTGGAGGATCGCGCACACTACACCACAGCACTTGAACCCCAACAGATAAGTTGGTCGGGGAAACCCCTTTTACCGACCAAAAGTTGGTCGGAAATTAGTTTTGCCGACCGATTTTGTTGGTCACCGTAAGTCCGGTCGGCATATGTCTTTCCCGACCGACATAGAATTGCCGACCGACTGTTGGACACCATTGCCAAGGCTTTCCCGACCGACATTTCTTTTTCGACCAACATTTCTTTTCCGACCGACATTTCTTCGCCGACCAACGGTTGGACAACACAAGCATTGGCGACCGATTTTCTGTTGGCCCTCATCGTGAATGGCAAAAATCATTATATTCACATATATCCACACTAGTATACATTCATATCCTCTAAAAAATGCCATGGGGAGGTAAAGCACAACCATCAATAATGATATGCATTAAGTTCATACAACAATGATTGTTCATATGTTCTCAACTCATTACAACATAATCAAGTTTACAAAATAAGAGCTTGTCGCCGCATAACCAGGTTTACAAAATGGAAGCCAAATGATTACCATATAACCAGTTGGTCAGGATCGCGCACCGGAGTCAGGATTCTGCTGGAAAAAGCGCCGTCAGAATGCAATATTTCGGAAGATCAACAATTGACGGAAATTATATGAAAAATCCTATTTTTCCAGAAGACGGAGTCAGCCAGAAGGAGGAGCCAAGGAGGGCCGCCATGGGCCCCCCTCATAGGCCGACGCGGGCCCTGCCCTGGCCGCGCCGCCTTTTGGGGAGGGGGCCCACAGCCCCCTCTGGCCTCCTCTCCTTCGCGTACTTCTTCGTCCCGAAAACCTAAGCTACGGGGGATAGTCGCGAAGAGTCACAGCCGCCTCTGCGGGGCGGAAAAACACCAGAGAGAAAAGAGCTCTCCGACGGGCAGGAATCCGCCGGGGAAATTCCCTCCCGGAGGGGGAAATCGACGCTATCATCACCGTCATCGAGCTGGACATCATCTCCATCATCATCACCATCATCTTCATCATCATCACCGCCATCTCCACCGCTGCACCTCGTCACCGCTGTAACAATTAGGGTTGGATCTTGATTGTTTGATAGGGGAAACTCTCCCGGTATTGATTTCTACTTGTTATTGATGCTATTGAGTGAAACCATTGAACCAAGGTTTATGTTCAGATTGTTATTCATCATCATATCACCTCTGATCATGTTTCATATGATGTCTTGTGAGTAGTTCGTTTAGTTCTTGAGGACATGGGTAAAGTCTAAATGTTAGTAGTGAATTATGTTGGGTAATATTCAATGTTATGATATTTAATTTGTGGTGTTATTCTTCTAGTGGTGTCATGTGAACGTCGACTACATGATACTTCACCTTTATGGGCCTAGGGGAATACATCTTGTATTCGTTTGCTAATTGTGGGGTTGCCGGAGTGACGAGCAACTCTGAACCCCGTTGGTATATTGATGCGGGAGGGATAGCGGGATCTCGAGTTTAAGGCTCGTGGTTAGATTTATCTTAATTACTTTCTTGTATTTGCGGATGCTTGCAAGGGGTATAATCACAAGTATGTATTAGTCCTAGGAAGGGCGGTGCATTAGCATAGGTTCACCGATACGTCCAATTTGCATCACTATTTTATATCATAATTTGCTCGTTATTCATTGATATATTTCATATTGGGACACAATACTTATGTTATTTCATCTATTTTGCATGTTTCATGATTATTTGGAGATCGAGCACCGGAGCCGGGATTCTGCTGGAAAAAGCACCATCGGGATGCAATATTTCGGAAGATCAGGCGAGGAAGGAAGTTTTACCAAAAATCCTATTTTTCCGGATGACGGAGGAAGCCGGAAGGGGGAGCCAGGCTGGACCCGGGGTGGGCCCACACCATAGGGTGGCGCGGCCCATGGCTCGGCCGTGCCACCATGATGACGTAGCAGCTGTATGGGAGCCAAATATCTGTGGTGGGGCCTCAACACGGAGGAGGGTGGGCGGTCATGGCCCGGCCGTGCCAACATGCGGTGTGGAGCCCCTCTCTCCTTTTTCACGGAACCTTCGTCCCGAAGACC